>NW_023606270.1:0-40001 GCF_013339745.2 Dermacentor silvarum
GGCATCATGGCAATGGAATGACAACTGTATGAAGACGATGGTGTGACACAAATTAGATGATGAAGCTAGGATGACGATAATATTGTTACGCGCTATGCCGAGCATGGAAGATTGCGCCAAAAAGACGGTGAAGACGACGATCTGGGCAGCGCTCGTGTTGTTGTTCTGCCATCTTACCTGCAGCCATCTCTCTCTGTATATATCGTGTAAATACAATTTTCCTATCCCTTTTGTTACTCTCATCCCCGTGGCATTTTGGTGGGAGGTGTGGGTTAACCACACGGTACAACGGAGCTCCGCAGCGGCCGACGCTTGGCTTTATCCACGATGGCGGAAGAGGTGTCTGCACCCACCGAGGCGGCTGCAACGACAACGGTTGTCCTGGCTCAGCTAAAGCACCCAGGCACATTCTGCGGGACTGACAACGTCGACATCGAGGACTGGCTACCCCTGTACGAGCGTGCAAGTAAGAATAATCACTGGGATGAGACGATCATGTGGGCAAACGTATTATTTTATCTCAAGGGAACCGCGAAGGTGTGGTTTCAGAATAATGAAGAGGAAATTGGGAGCTGGGATGCATGCAAGGAAAAGATGCGTTCCCTGTTCGGCAAGTCCTCAGGTAGAAAGGCAGCAGCAAAGAAGGAGCTGGCATCTCATGCGCAGACAGCGACAGAGTCATACCTGACTTATATACAGGACGTGCTTGCCCTTTGCCGCAAAGCCGACGACAGCATGACAGAGTCTGAGAAAGTAGGCCACGTGTTAAAAGGCATAGCAAATGAGGCCTTCAACCTGCTAATCTGCAAAGACTGCGACACCATCAATGCCATCATCCAAGAGTGCAAGCACTTTGAGGCGGCCAAAAGTCGATGCATTGCGAATAATTTCGCTCGACTTCCGAACACGGCAGCAATGTGGTCCTGCGAAGACGTACCTGAGTCATCGGTGCCGCTCACCGTGGAACACGTGAAAAAGATCATCCGACGTGAACTTGACGCTGCGTGTCCTGCTTCTATGTGCAGCCGTACTTGTGATCATAGCTCCCAGATGGTGCCACTAGTCCAAGCTATCGTTCATCAGGAGCTCTCCAATGCTGACCTGGACTCTGTGTGCGCCGCAGTTCATTTGCAGCCGAATGACCGCCGTCCCTCACTTTCGCACGCCCAAGGTCATAGGCCGCCTTTCCGTACTCGCAACCCAGCCGAGTGGAGGACTGCTGATGACCGTCCCATTTGCTTTAACTGCAGTTGTATTGGACACGTGGGCTGCCATTGTATCAGCCGGTGGTATTGGTATCAGGCTCCCTATGGAAACAACCGTCGCCCCGACATGGATCATGGCCGATTCCAGCCCTACCACGAGCATCCCCAAACCACCGCTGAAGACGCTCCCCTCATGTCGTATCGTCGTTCGCCATCCCCACGTGGTCACCAGTCCCGTTCGGCGTTGTCGCGTCGCCAATCATCTCGCTCGCCCCAATTCCGCCGCCCTACGTCGCCGATTGCACGACTCCCTCGGGAAAACTAGACGATGCAGCTCCCAGAGGTGATGCTGCATCGACGACCCGCCTGCCAAATCCTCTGACCACACTGCAGACCAGACGAAACCTGATAGACGTTAAATTGGATGACGCACATGTTGTCGCTCTAGTGGACACTGGGGCTCAGATATCAGTGATGAATTCGGAGCTTCGTCGCCGCCTTAAGAAGGTCCTAACACCACCCACAGTACCGCTCATTCGTGTCGCCGATGGCGGAGTGTTTCCCGTGCTAGGGATGTGCTCCGCGCGAATAAGTGTTGCTGACCGATCCACAAGCGTACTCTTTGCCGTGCTCGAGAAATACTCCCATGACCTCATTCTTGGTATGGATTTTCTGTCTGCCCATTCTGCCCTTATTGACTGTGGAAGCGGCTTGCTTCAGCTAGACCTACCATGCTACCATGACGCTCCTACTACACGCCAACCGCGCTTGTGCTCAGTGGATTACGTTCGGCTACCTCCTCAAGCCGTTATGTATGTGAACTTGCGGTCTTGTCCGCCAATTCCCGATGGCGATTACATCTCAACACGATCGTTGACGTCTTATTCGCCAAAAATGTCGCTCTTCCTCACACCCTTGTTAGAGTTGCAGATAATGGCACGTCTCTACCCATACTCAACTTTAGCTGGTGCACGCAACTCATCCCAAGCGGCATGACTCTAGGCCACGTTGCTTCTATCGATGAGTGTGCCGTTTCTGCATTTGTCACCGACGCTTCTTCATCCTCTGCCCCTTCCTCTTTCTCGCACAATCTCGACGACGGGGATATTGACAAGATGATTGCGTCTGACCTCCTTCCTGCACAGACAGCCGATATGCGGCGCATATTCGCACAATCTCGACGACGGGGATATTGACAAGATGATTGCGTCTGACCTCCTTCCTGCACAGACAGCCGATATGCGGCGCATATTGAAGTCCTACCGCGACATCTTTGACTTCATTGACCGTCCTTTGGGACAGACATCTGTGGTCACTCATAAGATCAGTACTGGGGACGCCAGCCCAATCAGACGACGTCCCTATCGCGTGTCCCATGCCGAGCGAGAAGTGATACGGCGTGAAGTCGACAAGATGCTCATCAAGGACGTCACTGAACCTTCACGCAGTCCATGGGCATCACCGGTCGTCCTGGTGAAGAAGAAAGATGGCAGCTGGCGCTTCTGCGTCGACTACCGCCACTTAAACGAGGTAACGTGCAAGGACAGTCTACCCTTTGCCGCGGATCGATGACGCTCTCGACTGTCTACACGGCTCTGCATACTTCTCTTCTATCGACCTGAGGTTAGGCTACTGGCAGATCTCCGTCGATGATCAAGACCGTGAAAAGACCGCATGTGTTACGCCTGATGGACTTTACCAGTTTAAGGTAATGCCCTTTGGACTGTGTAATGCCCCAGCCACATTTGAAAGGGTGATGGACTCCCTCCTCCATGGATACAAATGGTCAACTTGCCTGTGTTACCTTGACGATGTCATCGTGTTCTGACCGACATTTGACAGTCACCTTAGCCGATTGTCGGCAGTTCTTGAAGTTTTCAGGCGAGCAGACCTTCAGCTCAACTCTGCCAAATGCCGTTTTGGCCGCCGCGAAATCACTGTGCTTGGCCACCTTGTGAGTGCTGAAGGCGTGCAACCTGACCTAGAACAAATTCGTGTTGTGAAAGACTTCCCTATACCACGTTCCACTAAAGACGTCCGGAGCTTTGTCGGCTTATGCTCCTATTTTCGACGTTTTCTCAAGAACTTCGCCGACGTTGCCCGTCCACTCACGGAACTCTTGAAGAAGGAAACGCCATTTTCTTGGGGTCCTGAACAGGCCACTGCGTTTCACACGCTGACCACGTTACTTACGTCACCACCCATCTTGGCCCATTTTGACCTGTCAGCCCCCACTGAACTTTGCACCGACGCCAGTGGACATGGCATCGGCACTGTTCTTGCCCAGCAGAAATAAGGTCGCGATCACGTCATCGCCTATGCCAGTTGCCTTCTTTCCTCTTCAGAGTGCAAATTTTCTATCACTGAGCGTGAGTGCCTCGCACTAGTTTGGGCTGTTGGAAAGTTGCGACCATACTTGTTAGGCCGCACCCTTTCGGTCATCACAGATCACCATGCGCTTTGCTGGTTTTCTTCCCTCAAAGATCCGACTGGACGACTTGGTCGCTGGGCACTGAAACTGCAAGAATACATACAGCTTTGAAGTCACAAGTCTGACAGACTGCGCCAAGATGCGGACTGCCTATCCCGTCATTCAGTGGACCCTCCTGACTTGTCAGCGCATGATTCGGATGCCTGTGTCTTTGCGATATCTGATTTATCCGACATACGCAGCGAACAGCTCAGCGATGCCAATTTGCAGTCTATTATCCACCGTCTACGCTCTCATGACTGTGCCCCGTCCCTACAATTATTCGTGCTTTGTGACGGCATCTTATACAGACGCAACACCAGCTCCGATGACCCAGAGCTTCTACTGGTTGTTCCCAAAACACTCCGTTCCACTGTCCTCGAACAGCTTCATGATTCCCCAACCGCTGGACATCTCGGAGCAACTCACACGTACGATCGCGTTCGGCATCGGTTCTTCTGGCCAGGCCTCCACCGCTCTGTGCGCCGATACGTTGCTTCTTGCGAGTCTTGCCAGCGCCACAAGCATCGATCCTTGTTGCCAGCCGGTCCTCTTCAGCCCATCGAGATTCCCAGTGTCCCGTTCTACCGCGTCGGCCTTGATCTCATCAGGCCATTCCCAACATCTCTGACTGGGAACAAGTGGATTGCCGTCGCTACGGACTACGCGACATGATACGCTATCACGCGGGCACTACCGACAAGCTGTGCCACTGACGTTGCGGAATTCCTACTTTATGATGTTATTCTTCACCACGGCGCTCCTCGACAGCTGCTGACCGACCGTGGTCGCTCCTTTCTGTCCAAAGTCGTCGACAACATTCTTCGTTCGTGTTTCATCCATCACAAGCTAACCACTGCCTACCATTCGCAAACCAATGGGCTTACCGAGCGCCTCAACTGCACCCTGACCACAATGCTCTCCATGTCCATTTCCTCAAATGAGGAAACAATGCTGTGCCGCTTACGCTTGGGTGTTGCATTCACCAATGCTTACACGTTTAATCGGAATGGCTGATAGCGCTGAGTGTAATGCCTGTGGTGTCGATGAGACTATAGAACACCTACTATGCTACTGTCAATCTTTTCAAAATGAAAGATATGACCTCTGCAACGTTCTCAATAGGCTAGATAGAAGACTGTTCACTTTGGGCAAGATCTTGGGACCATGGCCTCGAATATCACAGCTGTAAAAGGCCACAAAAGCGCTGCTGCAATTTTTAAAAACTACAGGACTGAGTGACCGTCTATGACCCGCACTGATTGATCATCAGTGATAGAACAGAGATCTGTTGCTACGTCGGCGATATCAACAGTGGACTTTGTATTCTTCTCTTTATCTCTCTCTCCCCTTTTTCCTTCCCCCAGTGTAGGGTAGCCAACCGGGCTCAGTCCTGGTTAACCTCCCTGCCTTTCATTAAATCATTTTCTCTCTCTCTCTCCTCAGACCACCGTGATTGGGACAGCACCTTGCCTTATGTGACATTCGCCTACAACTCGTCACGCCATGACACCGCTGGCTTTTCCCCCTTTTACCTCTTGTTCGGCCGCCATCCCACATTGCCCTTTGAGACTCTTTTACCATCACCTGTGCACCCTGTTACCGACTATGCCCGCGATGCAGCTTCTCGGGCTGCAACGGCTCACCAGATTGCCAGGGATCGTCTTTATGCCTCCCAGCTGTCCCAGAAGGCCCGCTACGATAGGCATCACAGATTTGTTAATTACTCTCCGGGCTCTTTGGTCCTCCTCTGGACACCTTGCCGCCACGGCTTGTCGTCAAAGCTTCTTTCCCGATACTCCGGGCCTCACAAGGTCCTACGCCAGATCGCTGACGTCACGTACGAGATTACTCCATTGGACAGTCGCTCATCTGCCGGGTCCGCCCCTGATATCGTGCACGTCTCCCGCCTTAAGCCTTATGTTGCCGGACAAGATCCTACTGCTCCTTAAGCGCCGAGACGGCGCTCTCGACGGCGGGGGTTCTATGTTACGCGCTATGCCGAGCATGGAAGAATGCGCCAAAAAGACGGTGAAGACGACGATCTGGGCAGCGCTCGTGTTGTTGTTCTGCCATCTTGCCTGCAGCCGTCTCTCTCTGCATATATCGTGTAAATACAATTTTCCTATCCCTTTTGCTATCTCATCCCCGTGGCAATATGACCACTACAGCATCATGATGATAGTACGACCACAAACCACTCTAATCTCTGCTTTAGCTTTCCAGTTTACAGGAGGCTGGGCGCTAAAATGGCGGGAACTGCATAAGTGCACATGGAGATGGGAATTTGGGGAACTTGAATACGGAAGAGCTTTAGGAGTGTGCAATGATCGTTTGCTAAGCTACACCAGCAGAAAAACAGCAATATAGCAGCAGTGCAAGGAAGAGAAACAAGCTCAGTAGCATGTGCGACGAGTTTCCCCCGTTTAGCAAAATTTGCAGCCGTCGTGTGCCCACTTGAAACCACAGCAAAGTCACATCGCAAAAAGGCTTTGCTGTATCAGCAAAACGCTTTTCCATAAAGCGATATTAACAAAGTCATGTGCTCTCACCTCCTAAGCGCCATTTCAGCAATGGCCGGAGCCAGCACATTCCAAGCGTGTAGTAGCCCGACTCTTGCCCTCACGTTTTACTTCCTCCATGTGCACACATGATGAGTGCGTGCAATAAATGATGTCGCTTGTTTGATAAGTAACAGAAAACACCTTTTGGAGCAGCTTTGGAGCACACTATCGAAAATGTAGCAGCATGTAGCAGGATTGGCCTTTGGAGCAGTTTGGAGCAATTGGAGCAGCAATCACATCCCTGCGCACTTGACAGCCTCCACGGTGCCACTTATTTTTCATCTCTGAACCTTCGATCTGGCTACTGGCAAATCACTGTAGGTGATATTGATCGTGAGAAGACTGCGTTCATCACCCGATGGGCTCTAGCAATTCAAGGCCATGCCTTTTAGCCTGTGCAATGTGCCAGCAACCTTTGAAAGGATGATGGACATGCTGCTTCAAGGATTGAAATGGTCCACTTGCTTATGTTATTTGGATGACGTGATGGTATTCTCAGCCATTTTAACAAAACACCTTGAGTGTCTATCGACCATTCTGGTTATTTACCGCCGGGCTGGAATTAAGCTAAATTCCTCAATGTACCACTTCACTCTTCAACAAGTTACAGTGCTTGGCCATCTTGTTGATGCTTCCAGTGTCCGACCAGACCAAAAGAAAATCCGCGCTGTCACGAACATATGCGTCAGCTTCAGAACGAACCGACATCTGGGCACCTAGGCATATCCCGCACATATGACCGTGTTTGGTGCCGCTTGCGGCGCGGTCTCACCTGTTCCGTTCGACATTACACCATCGCTTGCGAGAAATGCTAATGTCAAAAACAACCGGCCACGCTCCCTGCTGGACCACTTCGGACTATTTCCATACTGACCGAACCATTCCATCGTGTCGGCTTGGACCTTCTCGGTCCTTTTCCTGAATCAGCATCCGGCAACCAGTGGGTCGCCTCAGCCAACGATTATGAAGTTGGAGTTTGAAGTTTAGTGAATACTTAGTGCAGATACAAAAGTATAGATATTTAGTACAGATTATGCGACTAGATATGCGATCACTCGCACTCCTCACCAGCTCTGCAACTTATGTGGGCTCCCGCATGTCATGTTACACCATGGGCCCACGCTAGTTGCTCATGGTCCGTGGCCGCACCTTTTTGTCCAGAGTCCTCGACGACGTCTTGCGCTATCACTTGTCGGGATAAGGGGGGCATGCCAACGACCTTCTACCTCGAGACACCGAGTCCCGCGGTTGGCGCATGCCTGCCCATCAACCGCGGTCCGGTTCAAGCTCGAGGAAACAATAGACGACAACCACATGTGCACTCGGAAAGCATTTTTTTCAAAATAACTTCTTCTTGGGCGAGTTGGTGTTTACTGAACATGATACTTCGTAGCGCAAAACTCAAAATAAAAAACAGTGAGGTTCGTTATAAGCAGGTTTAACTGTAATTGTACTCGCAAAATAACAAAGCAGGTAAATAAGGATCGTGACAGTCATCCTGTGGTGCACACCAGGGTGAAAGGCACCAATGCCCCACTGTTGACAGAGCCTGTAATGGCATGCATTGCACATGGGCATAAGAGCGGCCATTGCATGGTTCACCACCCTCTCCGATCGCCCTTTCCTACGCTGTCAGCTAGCATTCGCGCTTGCTTTACGGTCGTGGGAAAGAGTACCCTCTGGGTGGCGCCTCACGACGGAGGAAGTAATCCTGACAGATGTGCGTCTACCGCATTGCCTCCGGAACGGCAGCAGCACGCGCTCAGACACAAGTGTGACGCAAGCAGTCGTACCCTCTGGGTAGCGTCACATCACAGCAACTCACTGAACTAAGGCGCACCAGCGGCTCCCATTGCGAAGCAAGCACTGGCATTGAAAAAATAGAGAAGGCGCTGGCATGGGCTACTAGGCCACGAATCTACCGCGTTGCATTTGTTGAAGGCCAGTTGGTGGCTGTGTGGCTAGTCACTACAATCATATTGCTACACGCGTGTGGTATTTGATTGTTTGACCGAGCCGCACGGGCGCCATCACTCGAGAAAAGAAGAGGAAGAACGAGCTGCAGGGCTCGCGCTGTGAACCTAACCGGTCAGCGCTGCAACCGTTGTTGTAAATACAACCTGTAAAGAGTTGCCCGTCTTACTGACTCGTTCTTCGCGTAACAATATTATGACTCCATGATAACAATGTTGGTTCAGTTCAGTTACACCAACTGGCTTCTTTTTTTGCATGTGGCTGTACCATGCAAAAAGTGGTGATTTTCACAGATGAGTTAGTTTGAGAGAAGCATTTTTTAGCCCATACAAAATGATAAAAATTACTGGCAATACAAGAGACTTGGCAGGCATGCATTAGTGATCGACCACTGCACTGAGATTGAATTTTACAGGTTTAGATTGCAGAACACAGCACCTCCATGACACCTTCCAACATGTGCTGCCATCTCCTCCACTCACAATACACTTAATATTTACAATTCCTTAAAGTAATTTCAATGCCCCTGAGAGAAATTCAAGTAGTTCTATCTTGAAGCCTTTATTTCTATGCTTATAAGAACCATTTTTAAACATTTTTGTTCCTTTGTATGCCATGTTAACGGGCCCCACGGTACTACTCGGTTAATTCCTTGTGTTCCTCAGATATGACCAAGACACTCTGATCCCACCGTTACTATTGTTCTGTTGCTCATGTGACCTGTGCAACACAGCTCAATTAGTATAACTCCCCCGTATCTTTGTAAGCACGTGCTGCAAAGTAACCTTCATGGATGCTTTTCTGCGTGCTCAGCTGAGAAAGGCTCACCTTGGAGACGACAGCCATAAGCTCTTCTTCCTCCTCTTCAGCCTCATCACCAAAGGAAAGCAGCTTGTAGTTCCTGCGCACAGGTTTCATTCTCAATAACACAAAGACACATGCTGATTACAGGGGCGGGACTGCCCAAGTCATTTTGGAGCCAGTAAAATTGCGTTTTGCAGCAGTTTGGAGCAGGCCAATCTGAATTTTGGTCGAATAATGGAATATGGCAGCGCACTTCGATACCACAACAAAACACAGAAGAAACCAGCACGAAGCACATAGTAGAAGCGCGCTTTGTAGCTATAGCATACTAACGGGTTTTTCAATTGGGGCGGGTCAACGTTGGCAACCTGTGGCGACCATGTTGTTTTGGTGGCGTCTGTTTTATCTGTTGATTATTCAGTCACTGATGCCAAAACACCATGGCAAGTTACACGATTGAGCAGGACGTACAAATGATAAAACTTTACTATCAAAATGACTATTCGTTAGTGCAAACGTTGCGCGTCTTCCGCCCATTTTACGGCAGACGCGGTGGCCCTTCAATGTTGACTCTCCAACGTTTCATGGCCAAATTCGAGACAACCGGTTCGGGAAACAATCAGCCAACACTCGTACGTCAAAGGAACGCCAGATCGGCTGAGAACATTGCCGCGATCCACGAAAGTGTGCAAGAGAAGAACCCAAGGCAGTCAATTCCGCACCTTGCACAAGAACTCGGCCTTTCGCAGACTTCAACTTGGCGAATTTTGCATCGGGACTTGGGCCCAGGCGCGGATCCAGGGGGGATGTCCGGATGTCCTGACCCCCCCCTCAGATTTCTGCATCGCCCCCTCGCTGACAGGGGGATGGCCCTGTCGCAAAAAATATGGCCACCAGCATTCTTCAAAAGTATTTTTCGCGAGTACCAGTGCTATCAGCCATGTAGAAGTAAAGCTAGCTCGCTCACAAGCTTAGTTGTATACCGTCGGGGTGTGGTGTCGCGAAGTTGCTGTAGTTATTTTTTCTCATGAACACCTTAGACCTCCTGGCGTCGGCGGTGCCTTACTCGTCCCGTCGGTGGCGTCGAATGAAGGATGGGACGTCCCTTTTGCCAAGCACTTCGATGTCCGCGCGAGCGCCTTCGCGCCTGATCAACTTAGTTGCCCCTTGGGGTGTCATCGGTTCCGCAACCAACCTGCTTAATGAAAGAGATCACTTGCTGAAGTGTTCATATACAGGGTTTGTCCGAAAAGTAATGTGAGTGATTGCATTGTGAAGCGACTATACGTCGCAGCGCGCTAAGACCAGTTGGTATTTGTGGAGGGGGAAGTTAGCTTACGCAGCCGTGGTCGCTCAGTCGTCTGCGACCATCTGGAGCGTAAGGACAAGCTTTTTCGTCAACTCATTTTCATTTACCGTGCAAGCCGTAATGCAGCGCTCGTTGGAACAGAGGATTGCCATCGAGCTTTGTGTGAAACACGGCAAGTCTGCAGTGGAAAGTTTTCCTATGATAAAGACAGCTTTTGGTGATAACTGTTTGTCAGAACGTCAAGTTTACCGGGGGCACAAGGTCTTTTAAGGAGGTTGTGAAGAGGCCAACGATGAAGCCCGCGCTGTACCGCCATCAACGACCATCACCGACGAAAATGTGACGTGCGCGAGAGATCTTTTGTACTCAGACCCTCGTTTGAGTGTCCGTTTAGTGACACAGACAGTAAACATTCCAAAAAGTACCGTTCACGAGATTGTGACGAATAATTTTCAGATGCGAAAAGTGTGCGCGAAGATCTTGCGCAAAATGTTAATGGACGACCAACAATCGAGCAGAGTTGAAACGTGCGAGGAGGTTTGGGACTTGTGCGAATGTGACCCCCACGTTTTGGACAATGTCATCACAGGTGACAAGACTTGGGTGTTTGAATAAGACCCCGAAACAAAAAGGCAAAGAGCCAAGTGGCACAGCTCGGCGTCCCCTCGCCCCAAGAAGGCCAGAATTAGCAAGTCAAAGGTCAAGGCCATGCTCATTGTGTTCTTTGACATCAGTGGCCTTGTCCACCATGAGTTTGTACCCTATGGTACAACCATGAACGCTAAATTCTACGTTAAAGTGCTCAAGCGACTCAAACGAACGATTCTTCGCACCCGGCCTGATATCGGGGGCGATTGGAAACTTCACCATGACATCCACCATGCAGCCTGCACCGCCTTCCTCGTGACCCGCTTCCTGGCCGATTGAAAGATGCCAACGGCTCCCCAGTCGCCCTACAGTCCTGACGTGGCTCTCCCAGGCTTATTTTTTCTGCGCTTGAAAATTCCCATGAAAGGACATGATTTCGCGACAGTTGGCAAAGTCGAAGAGGCTTGCACCAAGGCTCTAAAGGACATTCCTAAGGAGGCCTACCGTGACGCCTTCGATGGTTGGAAATCTCGCTAGAAGCGATGTAACGACGCAGGAGGAGCCTATATTGAAACATTTTATTGTGTTGTACCGATCTGATCAATAATTTCTTTTTAATCGACTCACTGACATTACTTTTCGGACAAACCCTGTATAAATAATAACAACTAACAGCTAAACTAAGAACTACGCATGGGCAACTTTTTTTAAACTGTAGCACTCATTGTGATCACAGTTACACGTTGACAATATCCAGTACGAGCACAGTACCGTTCGTACGCTACAAGTCTTTCATTGTAACTTCGCAGTTTTATTGCCGTACATTAAGCATAGGAGGGTCAAAGCCGCTGGATCCGTTTATCTGAGTCGGCGTTCTCGCGGAGCGGGGCAAAGTCTCGAGCAGCGGCTGCGAAGTGGGGGAGCGTGACGTCAGCGGCCAACGCCAGTGCGCGGGCCAAGGATGGCGTCGCGTGGTTAGAGAAATGGGAGCAGATGCGCGCCTTGTCTAAAAGGATGGCGTGGCGTGGGAAACAAAATATGAAGACGCTGGTTCGTGCTCTCGGCTACGACACTACATCGTTCTTCTTGTAGGTGGTGTCGTGAGTCTTCATACGCGGTGATTCCCATATCATAAACAACCAGCGTAGTGGTTGCCGCCTTGGAGCTCCAAAGCAAACGAAGGTGTCTCAGCCGAACACAGAGAGTCTCCTTAAGGAAAACAAGGTGTCCCAACAGGGACCCGTGCTTACGCATTTATGACGAACCTGCAACAGATCATCCCAAATTTTATTTTAAGAAGCAATACAGGCTAGATATACCGGGTGTTCAAAATTAAGCATTATGGTTTTCTTAAAATTAGGCACTGGGAGGCACGTGAAGACCACCTGCGCAAATAAGTTATGTGGCCAGGGGGCACGAAGTGAGATGATAATTATCACTGTCAGCAGCTGAATTGACTAAAATTGAATAATTAACTTTTTATTGAATGCATTGTGGAACACTCTAAGTTTTCAATACAAACATACCCACTTACTGCAGTCGACAAAAATAATTGTTCAATTTTAGTTAATTGGGCTGCTCACAGGGATTATTATCATCTCACTTTGTGCCCCCCTGGCTACATAACTTATTTGCACAGGTGGTCCTCGCGTGCCTCCCAGTGCCTAACTTTAACAAAAACATAAAGCTTAGTTTTCAACACCCTGTATGATCAGGCACAGCCGCCAAGCACATGGCTGTATTGAGTAACGTCCTTTACCTATAAGCTCGGAGAAACCGATATCTGGCTTCGCTACAGGTCTTCTGCCTCTTTCTGGGGTTTTACGTGCCAAAACCAGTTCTGATTATGAGGCACGCCGTAGTAGAAGGCTCCGGGTTAATTTTGACCACCTGGGGTTCTTTAACGTGCACTACAACGCAAGCACACGGGCGTTTTTGCATTTCGCCTCCATCGAAATGAGGCCACCGTGGCAGGGATGCGATCCCGCCATCTCGTGCTCAGCAGCGCAACGCCCGAGCGACTGAGCCACCACGTTTGGTTACAGGTGTTGCTTTAGACGTATAAAACGCGGGTTTATCATAAGCAGAAACGGTGAATTTCGGTAAATAAGAAAGGCTACTATCATCATCATCATCATTGACAGAAGCTGACCCCCCCCCTCAGAAAAAACCTGGATCCGCCCCTGCTTGGGCCTACACCCGTAAAAGATCCAACTGGCTCAAGAGCTCAAAGTTAATGACCACAGAAAATGCCGTTTGTTCGCTGACTGGGCTTCGGAGCGTTTGGAAGAAAACCCCAATTTTGTCCGAAAAATCATCTTTAGCAACGAGGCGCATTTTTGGATGAATGGATGTGTTACCAAGCACAATTACCGTATATGGGATGACGTCAACCCACACGAGGTTCACCAGGTGGCAATGCATCCACAAAAAGTTTATGTTTGATGCGGATTTTGGGCTGGCAACATCGTTGGTCCGTATCTTTTTTTAAACGACGTTGGTAAGGCCATCACTGTCAACAGCAAGCGCTACAAAATGATGATAACAGATTTCTGTTGGCCCAAATTGAAGGATATGGACATAGACGACATGTGGTTCCAGCAGGACGGCACTCATGCCACACAGCGGACGCCACGATGGACAATCTGCATGAACGACTTGAGGGTATCTCTCACAGAGATGACGTAATTTGGTCACTAAGATTGTGCCACTTTATCCCGCTAGACTTTTTCTTGTGCGGTTTCTTGAAGTAGCAGGTCTATGCCAATAAGCTGCAATCAACCAATGCCCTTAAAGTCAGCATAACCCAGGCCATCGCTCAAATTCAGCCGGATCTATTCGGCAGAGTCATTAAAAATTGGACCACTCGGATGTATGCCACCGTGAGAAGCCGCGGCGGACATTTGAACGGTGTTATATTCCATACATAACGATTTACATAGGCCTTTCAAATAAAAAAAGAATTTTGTTAATACCTCACACAGAGCTTGTTTTATTCCATGTCAATATCGACCCGCCCTTATTTTCCCCTATACAATGTGGAAGAGTTGGTCGAGCGGCAGCACAACGCATGGTTTCCTGTAAAGCCGAAAACATTGATGGCACTACAATCGAACTATATATTCCTGCGCCGATGCTCATAATGACAGCGGAATATGTTCTTAGATTCTGCGGTCCAATCGACGCGGTAACAATTTCTGAGTCAGCACATGTCCCCGCAAAACCAGGGAGCAGGAATCAACCACGAGATCGTATACCGTAAAATTATTCAAATCTGTGTTTATTGCGATAGCAACTGTATGGAGACTCCAGGCGCATTTCTCCAGTAGTCATCACTCTGATGTTCCTCATAAAGTGCAGGGGTGATAACATCGTCGCCGTGCGGCATATAGTGTATGTGCGAGGGAAAGCGCCATGAAGGTTAGCCGACAATCTAAGGCCTGCCCAATAAAACTACAATCCTTACTTGGTATAGCTGTCTACTAATTTCCTACTACAATCGATGCTTTGCTTTTCAGGCAAAAGTGCAACATTTTGTTATTTCAAATCTGCCATTAGCCCTTCGTGATGGGTCAAAATGGCTCAGGCCTCGCCCCTATGAGCATAAAAACAGATTGAAATAGTTTTACATTCTACCGGCCTTGGGGACAGACTCCCGCCTGCTGACTCGCTGCAACATGCGCCCTCCAGAGTGGTCCTGCAATACTATCTAGTTCGCTCGCAGTGCCCTCAGCCTACTTTTTGTTGTTTTGTGCCTCAGAGCACCACGCCGCTCAGCCCACTCAGCCGTATTCTAGCACACTCTAAATACAGCCATTCCGACAGTGGGCCTCTTCGATTTTCAACTTCTGGCTACCCGCGGGCTGCCAGAGCCAGCCAGAGTGCCTTGGTTTTTCTCAGGCTGCTCCGCCCACTGCATGACGCACTTTGGCCGTGCGTTCGTTTTACTCGGGCCATCCCGGTTCTGGCTACCCACGGGCTGCCGGAACCAGCCAGGACAATTTTGATCTGGCTGCTCTGTGGAAGTTGTCTGGCTAGCAGACGACAAAAAGAGGCGATGAGCGCTCACCGCCATCTTTGCGGGGACTTCACGGATTGCAACGTGGGTGCTTGAGGACTTCTACCTGGCTCAGCCAACTGGCTATGATCATCTTCGGATTTCATTATTTCTAGCGTTATCATCCAAGGTTCTAAAGCACCGTTCCGCCTTGCAAGGTGGTTTGATGTGAGCGAGCCATTTGAAGCTTTTGTGTGTGTCGTAGAGGCTTCTTCCCGGTCGCAGACAGCACGTGCATGCTCTATCTGCATTGTAGGCACTCATTCCCAAACATTGCGGTGCCTTTTCAGTTCATTTTCTCTGATGGTATCCCTTTTCATATCTGTAGCGCATTTGCGGTGATAGCTCCTTTTCCCGTAGTTAGCGAAGGCTTCACAGCTAGCCACTAATCGCTCTTGTCTCTCAGTCATACGTTTGGGCCGCTGCTCGAAACAGAGGTGTTCTAACTAGGTATATTGATGTCAAAAAAATGCACTGGCTGACTAATGGCCGCACATACATTAGATTATCGGTCTCACGATCGACCAATACTGTTTCCTGTGTGAAACTTTTTGCTGGTCACAGGCGGAGTGCATTTTCATGCGCCAGCCGCAGCCCCAGCTCCTTCAATACAGGGGCAGAAGAAAAGCACCATCAGCTGAAACAACCTGTCTGAAATCGAAGCCCAAGCAGGTCGGCATGAAATTTTATGCATATAAGACATACCCGTATCCTGCTTTTTCGCGTCTTGTAGAATGATGACAAAATGCAAACCGACGTCATCACTGCGAGCAGGCATCCTTGAGCGGTCGCTTTCGCGATCACTTGCGTGTGATTTCGCGTCTTGGCATCGGACGCATCGGAGGCCACTTGTTGCGCTGTGCAAAGTGAGGAGCACGTACTAGTGCGCGTCCTGTGCCGAGTCGCGCGAAATCATGAGAAAAGTGATCGTATCCCTGAATGCAACTATATTGTCACCGTACTAACAGGACAAGCAACAGCCGGCAACACAGAAGAACAGCTCTGATCGAGCAGCACGTCTTCGTTGTCTTCGTCTCTCCTCACCGAATCCTCCACGGTGCGCAAAACAAAGCGCAAGCGAACGGGAACCGCACAACACACGTAAATGCATTAAATTGATGTGTCATTATTCCCCCCCTTCAAAAGCATCGGCTCGAGGTTTTCTAAGGCGATCAGCATGCGTAATATGGCTTCATCCTAGCCACGTGGGCGGGAGCATCGCGTTGTACTCTCTGGAACAACTGTGTAGTTGACGTCATTGAGGCGTTGAAGAACCCGGTAAGGCCCGAAATAACGACGGAGAAGTTTCTCCGACCTCACGCGCTGGTGGACGGGACTTCAGATCCATACTTTGTCTCCGGGGTGGTAGGTAACTTCTATGTGGCGGAGGTTGTACCGGTGAGCATCGTAGTGTTGCTGAGAGCGAATGCACAGGTGAGCTAGCTGACGAGCTTCCTTGGCACACTGAGCATATTGGGCAGCATTCACTGTGGTAGATGCGAAGGCGTCGGGCAGAAGCATTATGTCTAGCATTGTGGTAACCTCCTGACCGTGAAGCACGCGGAAAGGAGTAAAGGAGTAACACGACAGCTACACATTCTTTTTCTGTAGCCGAGTAGTTCGATTCGGCCGATGACAAGGTACGACTAGCGTAGGCGATCACTCTTTCCATACATTCTTGCCACTGCAGAAGGACAGCGCCGAGACCGACATTGCTTGTGTCTGTGTGTACTTCAGTGTCGGCATCTTCGTCGAAGTGACCTAGGATTGGAGGAGTCTGAAGTCATTGTTGTAGGTCACAGAAAGCGCGATCTTGCCCGGGGTTCCAAACGAAAGCGACATGGTCCCTCGTGAGAAAATGCAATGGCTCAGCTATTTTCAAAAAGTTGGGTACGAAGCGACGGTAATACGCGCAAAGTCCTAAAAAACGGCGAACCTGGGGTTTGTTCGTAGGCGTTCAGAACGCAGCAACAGCTCACGTTTTTTCAGGATCCGGGCGAATTCCATTGCAGCTGATGACATGACCAAGGAATTTCAGCTCCTCGTAACCGAAGTGGCATTTTTCGGGCTTGAGTGACAGGCCAGCGGTTCAGAGCGCATCAAGCACTGCACGAAGATGCTGAAGATGCTGCTCGAAAGTCTCCGAAAAAACGTTGTCATCCAAATAAACAAGCCACGTTTGCCACTTAAGACCGGACAAAACAGTGTCCATCATTCTTTGAAAAGTCACAGGAGCTGAGCACAGGCCAAAAGGAAGAACCTTGAATTCAAAGAGTCCGTCAGGAGTAATAAATGTGGTCTTTTCCCGGTCACGGTCATCGACCTCGATTTGCCAATAACCACTACGCAGATCCATGGATGAAAAATATATGGAGTGTCGAAGTCGGTCCAGCAAGTCGTTGATGCGAGGAAGCGAATAGGCGTCTTCCTTTGCGACATTGTTGAGTTTGCGATAATCAACGCAGAAACGCAGTGTGCCGTCTTTCGTTTTAACTAGCACCACTGGTGACGCCCATGGGCTTGTAGATGGCTGAATGATGTCGTCAGCAAGCATTTGTCTGACTTGTTCTCAAATGACGTCTTGTTCTCTTCGATACACACGGCAGGCATGCTGTCGGATGGGACTTTCGGCGGGTTCAGTTATAATTCTGTGCTTCGCAACGGGTGTCTGCTTGATTCTTGACATCGTGGCAAAGCAGTCGCTAAAAGAAAGCAAAAGAGAGTGAAGACTGTCTTGCTGTTGAGCCAATAGATCGGAATTCACATCGAGTTGAATTGTAGACTGCTTGTTGTCATGTGGGACGGACGAAAGTTCTGTGAGTGATAGGCTGGTTCTCACGTCGCTGATTTCTTCGAAGTAAGCGACAACAGCGTGCCTCGTGAAGTGCTGGTATTCGCTAAGTTCGTAATTAGGATTTCAGCAGGCCGTTTGGTCAGTTCGAGGAGGCCGCGGGCGACGCATACTTGACGAGAGAAGAGGATGGACACATTGGTTTCAACAACTCCAAGGGCAGTTCGGTCCATGACGCTCAGTACGGTAACCAGTACACTGGAATGAGGTGGTACGGTCACGGAATCAGAGACATGCAACGCTATCTTGTCTTTCATATGTAAGAGTCCGCATGCGGTGCGAAAAGGAAGAAGAGCACGAGAAGCACGGCGCAGTCCGAACGGCACAAGCCCTCGAGGCGCGTGACCCAAGCTGTAATCAAGGGAAGAATGGCGGAGTCCGGGGATTATCGACGTGGCTCCAGGCCAGGAAGGTCACATCGTCAGCTACGCTCTGGCGACAAAAGACTTGGGGGTCCGGCCGAGTCCGTGACCTTGGCTGTCCAAGGTGTGGCCGTCGACCTCGGCGAAGTTCGAGAGAGGCTCCTGGACTGGCTGCAGCCTCTCACGGCGGGACCGGGCACCCCAGAGAGGATCCCACTTCTGCGGCAGACCAGCACGTTCGATATTCCTCGGGACGCCACGTCGGCACTCGAAAGAAGTTGCGACACGTCTTGACGTTAGGCCTATCCAGGTGGGCCTAGGCAATGCCGTGCCACGTCACCGACGAGGAGCGAGACGCCTCGTCGCGAGACGCGGCATCTAAGACGAACGAGGCAACGGCAAGGCAGCAACGATTACAGTATCGACAAGAACACTGACTTCTTGGAAGAAGAGCCAACAAGCTTCAGACTGCAGGAAAATACGTGCGTCAACGAGCGCAGTAAGACGACTCTTCTTCGTAGCACCGCAGACGTAGGCTTGGGTTGCCTGACTTTCGCAGATCTGACGCCACAGGCGGAAATAGGAACATATTTAGAGTTAATTAAGTAGTTTTTAGGTTGTACAAGTGTTTGTATTTATTCACTATGTTTTAGTGTGATCCAGTTTTGTTTGAAGTTTGGGCTTGCAGAGTAATTAAAAATCTCTTTGCTGTGTCGACATGCGTCTTCCACCCCCATCTCTTATGACACCCACACAACTTCGAGATCGGTGACACGCGACATTGTGCGATTTGCATACGTCCGAGCTTGCGTTACGTGAAAATGATACCAGCAGCTCTTGAAGATTTATAATGGCCCCGTATTTCCGAAGAAAGTCCATTCCTAAGATGAGCTGCCTCGAGCATTCCCGCAGCACGACGAATGATCCGATGAAGGCAGAGCCGCAGATATGCACTCACTCGGGCAGTGCACTTCCCACCCGGCATCACGAGATGACCACCCGCAGTATGGAGTTGGGGACCATTCCATGGTGTGGTCACCTTTCGGAGCATAGCCACCAATTCACCACTCATAACGGAGTAGTCGGCGCTGGTATCCACGAGGGCGGTGACCTAGTAATTGTCGACGGTTACGGTCGCGAACATCAGAAAACGTGGAGTAACAGCTAGGTGACATGATGCCCCGAGGAGATAGTGAACGTGATTGGTGTCTTTGTGCGGGAGAACATTGCTGCTGAGAGGCCAGGAACTGCTCTATCTCGCGTGGGCACTCACCATTACTTGGTCGACATGAGTTAGGATGAAATCCCTGAAGGCCCATCCTCCGATAAGGGCAATGATGATACAGATGGTCCGCTTCGCCGCAGTGGTAGCAAAGTGGCCGATTATCCAAGGTGCGCCCCAAGTTTGATTGCCGCATGATATCTCGCGGGCCTACGTTCTCATACGAATTTACATTTGTAGCGGGAAACTGATGTGGTAGAGCTGAAACAGGGGAAGGCAAATGTCCTCCCATAGATGGTTGAGGACTCCGTAAGGCTTCGGCATAAGTCAGGACTGGGGCTTCCGCTCGCGTTGGCGCCAATGTTTGGGTCATGGTCCTGATTTCGTCACGAAAGATGTCACCAAGCGCAGTAACAGAGGCACAAGCTTTCGGAGCTTGTGCCACTGATTGATATGATGATATGATATGATTTAGCTTTCGGCTAAATCATATCCGCAGGTGAAACATGACACGGCAGTGACAGTGCTTTGGCGGTCGTACTGTTGGGAGTGTTGCTGTAGCGCTTGTTCCATTGTTGTTGCTTCACTTATGAACTCAACGACGGTAGCTAGAGGGTTGCGCATGAGTCCAGCGAAGAGTTGTTCTTTCACCCCTCGCATTAAGAGACGAACTTTCTTTGTATTGGCCCATACCTGGATCAGCACGTCGGAACAAGCGCGAGCCTGTTCCGACATGCATTCATTTGGCTTCTGAAACCGACTCTGCAGAGCCTGTTCGGCCTTTTCTTTCCTTTCGGGGCTGCTGTATGTCTCGCGAAGCTGTCATCGCAATTCTTGCCAGCTAGTGATGGAGCCCTCATGATTCTCAAGCCCCATGTGAGCGTAGTCTTTGAGGGCAAAGTACACGTAGCGCAGTTTCTTAGAGTTGTCCCATTCATTGACTGCAGCGACTCGGTCGAAGTGTTCAAGACGTTCTCGAACACGTCGCCATGAAATGACTTCGGAACGCAGGACTAGAAGTGAATTGGACTGCGTCGCTCTCTTGAGTCTAACTTGTACTTGCCTCTGTGATGGACATTCTTACTTGGCTCAATTGGTCATATTCAGGAGGTAGTCCTTGCAAGCAGCGGCTGTGGTGAAGTGCCCGGTTTTCCTCCGGAATCGTGGGAATGGTGGTAGGGACTCGAAGCGTCGGGAGGTCAAATTAGTGCATAGGACGATACCTAGCACCTCCACCAATTTGTCACCGTAATACCAGGACAAGCAACAGCCGGCAACACAGCAGAACAGCTCCGATCGAGCAGCACGTCTTCTTCGTTGTCTTTGTCTCTCCTCACCGAATCCTCCACGGCGCGCAAAATAAAGCGCAAGCGAACGGGAACTTCACAACACACATAAATGCACTGAATTGATGTGTCAATATATTTTCAAGCTGGCAATGCATAAATGGGCCGACTACATCGAGAGCACGCTGGCCAAACTAATCAAATCAAATTAAATCCGGATTATTTTTCCATAAAAAAATGGAGGGAGGCCTGAACAAAAACTTGACAAAGGCTCAGGCCCCCGTTTAGATGGCAGACAGCAGTGATGACCACGGAAAAAAAAAGAAAAAAAAACAGAGAAAAAATGCACATAGGAAAAAAAGCACATAGTAATACAATTCAGTTGCAATTATACAAGTGTGATAAAATGTAATGAGATGCAAGACAGGATAATACAGTAATATAATGTAATACGTCACTGTAACATAATATTATTACCGTGATATAATGGGATGCAAAAGAAAATATAAAGCGCATAATGTGAATCAATGTGATTTGAGACAATTATACAAAATATAGACAATATAAATACAAGGTGTCCTACAGTTGCATAATAAAAAAAGCAAGTAAACTTTTTTATTCACATTTTCTATGTAAATCTTGTTCTCATGCAGATAATTCAGCAGAACAGGAAGATTGTGTCGAAGCATCTGCGTACCATAAGATGTTTGAGAATACGGCACGCTCCATATATCTGTATTACGTGTAGCGTAAATGCGTGCCCTCAATGTTAACTGAGCAACAGAATCTAGCATCTTGTCAGGGGTGATAATATTTTGTTTGTTTTTTTACTGCCAGCGTATATGCGTAAAGACTTGGAATGGAGATAAGGTTAAAGCGCTTGAAAAGAGGTTTTGTATGTGCGTAGAAAAAGGCTCACCAGCTATGTGTCGAAGGGCTTTCTTTTGAAGCGTATGCAGACGGTTTATGTTTGTTAAAGTTGTTTTACCCCAAACAAGCAAGCAATAATTCAAGTGAGAGGCAAACAGCGCGTAGTAGATCAACAATTTAACACTAGACGGTAGAAAGAAATAGAATTTTGCTAATATGCCGACAACTTTTGATATCCGAGTAATTATATGATTGATGTGATTGATGTGGGTATCCAAGGACATGTTTTTATGAAAGTTGTGGGGGTCTTTCCCAACCCGTAGCGCGTGTAATCGCAGCTACGCAGGGTTCGGGCGAATAAGGCAACAAGCGAGTCAACTCAACAACGTTTATTGCTGTCAGCAATAAAACACACTTGCAGAGGGAAGTCCGCTCTGTATAACAACTAATAAAATAGGCTTGCCTCGTCGCGTGTGGTAGTCACGCGAACGAGGTCACTCACGGGTTTCAGCGGGTAAATCCGTATCGGCAGGTAGGTCAAGCGAGGTTAGAGAGGCCCGGGGGTCTCTCGGTCGCGCTCTTTTATATCTTTTTATCTTTCCGCGAGGGGAGTGTCCTCCTCGCCCGCCGGATACTTTCCCTCTTCCCGCGCGGGCGCGCGTGTCGCGAGAGGCGAGCGAGAACCGGGAGAGGGCAAAGTGCATTTCTCCCGTGTCCGCCCGGCTCCCGCGGCGCGCGTTGTGCGCGCACGAGATGTCCGCCCTAAAGCCCCTTGATGTTAGAAAGTAGCGACACTCTTCCCCACGCGCGCGCTTTCCTCCTCAATTCTCCTCGGATTTCTCCCCCTCACCGGGCCGGCGCGGCGCTGAACCCTCCAGTGGCTCGCTGCAGCCGCATTAGAATCAATGCGCGCGCTTGTTTATTCGGCCCTTTGAAGCGTTGTATGGGAATTTATCCCTTGTGAAACTGTCCTGACGAAAGTACGTTTCCGATAGAACGTCGTGCCATTTTTTTAGGACGCTTCGATAAATACAAGCGGAAGCGCTCCGAAAAAATGAGTACCAAGCAGTGGCTGAGCTGTTTACCTCTATGTCGCCACTTGGGTTGTCCGTAACGCGGAGGTGTATTGGGTGCATGCAATATAAGCAGCGTAGAGTATAAACGAGAATTTGGTTCACTATCTTCGCTCTTAAAAGGCTCAGAGAAGGTAACCAAGAAGAAATGTGATAGTTTACTTAAAGTGAATTTGCCAAAATGAGTGGGCCAGAAGCCTTTGTACCAATGCCACTGTGCGAAATACGTGCTGTGTTTGGGAAACAGCCAACATAGAACTTTACTCACGCGCCTGTATTCCATCACTATGAAGCGACGAGAAATTACATTCCATCACCTCTGGGAGTAACCTAAGTCTCTCTCTCAAAAAAAAAAAAAAAAGGCTGATTGCTTACACGGAAACTGCTAAGACTGGCACTTGATAATTAACTTAGAGACTTCAAGATGTCAAGTTTACCAGAATTGAGGGAGATTATCAGAAGCGCGTGGCTTGTACTTAATGAGCATGCGCTAATAATACATAATACCACTTATCTACCTATATATTGCGGTTCATGCCTTCGCAACATAAAGTATATAAAGAAAAAAATGCTCGCAGTATTGAAACTTTGCAAAGATACAATAAGCACGCAATAAGAGTAAAATAGTTCCTTGGCTTCACAAGTATCAGGTGCAAGGATCACACGCACACACACATGCACGCACACACATACATGCACACACATACACGCAGACAAGCACGCACATACACAAACACACACACACACACAACTACAAAATATGAGTTACAGGCATTAACTCACAAATTACATACATTTGAAAACTAACGCACGCGCGAAAACACAAAAAGCTTTGTCAAGGCTCGAAGAGTCAACGAAAATTTCAGCCGACTCACTTTAAAAAAAACTATATGCACAGTTATCGGTGCTCTGTATTAAACTGAACAAAGAGTCCGGCTATGCAAAGAGCATTAAAATCTCCATGCAACTTCATCCTCAAATATGAGGAAAGCTGCAACATTCACCTCGCAAAGAACGGCGTGCTTAGAAGGGGCGAAATCCCTTCTCCCGATGTTATGGAGCCACTGCTTCCGATGCACGACATTCCGTTCACCTCGGGGGATATAAAATAAGGCTTGCCCTTTCTCTGGCCTGCTGCTGCATTGAAACGCGCAGCAGCAAGGCATTTTCACGGAGAACGAATCTCAGATTCCTACGAAAGGATGGAAAAACTTGGGAAACACACGTTCGGAGCGGCAGGGCGACCACCACTTGGACTGCTCATGGCGAGCGGGAGAAACTAAAGGCGCGCGAAAGCAAGTTTCGCGCCGTTTTCGTGACGTCAGGGTCAGCTGACGGGGCAGTTTCGAGCGCCGCAGCCATTCAGCGTGGCGGATGCGCTGCCTCCGCGAAAGAGGGGGAGAAAAAGAGGAGGTTGACCACGCCGGCGAGGGTGTTGCGGCGTAGATCAAAGCGTGTCGCTACTTTCTAACATCAAGGGGCTTTAGTCCGCCCGGCTACCGCCGCGTGCGCAAGCGACGGGCGAGCGCCCGCGGGAGAAGGTGGCAGCGTGTGCTCCCCACAAAGTATACTCCAAGTGTTTTAATTGAGTCAACCACTTCCACAGCAGAATTGTTAAGAATAAGATTTCCTGTTAGCGCGGCGGTCAATTGTCTTGGAGTGAAAAGAATGACCTTGGTTTAGCTAACATTTATTTCTAATGAGTTAAGAATGCTCCATGTGCTTAAATTTTCAAGGCATTCATTTATGTCAAGTTGAAGCAATTTGCAATCAGTATGATGAAATAAAAGTGTTGTGTTATCTGCGTACATGATATATGTTGGTCTCTGGTTTATGCAAGTGATATCATTGACATAAAAATTGAACAACAATGGCCCAAGAATACGCCCTTGGGGAACCCCAGTGTTTATCGCTTTAAGTGTAGATAAAGTATCATCTATAGCAACACTTTGCATGCGGTATGACAGATAGGAAGTTATGAGTGTTAAAGGCAAGCCTCGTATTCCGTGAAGTTCCAGTTTATTTAGCAATGTTCTGTGGTTTAGATGGTCGAATGCTTTTGTAAAATCGATGTACTAGCCAGCTATCAGTTTCTTTTTTTCAAAGGCTCTTAGAATTATTTCTTTTTGAGCTAAGAGCGCTTGTTCAGTGGACCACCCCTTGTGAAAGCCACATTGAGCGGTGTTTATTAGATTGAATTTTATAGCAAAGTTTTATAGCAATTTTACAGCATAGCAGCCTCTGCCATACTGGTAGCATGTGGTAGAAGCCAGCTGTCCCGGCATTCAGTTTTGCAAACTTCGGGCAGCTTCGGGTTGTCTTGGGATCCCAGCCCACGCGACTTCATATCAGGACCAGAACAAGCTGGCTGCCGTGTGGCTGCCAGCGGGCTGCCAGAACTTTGAAAATAGAAGAGAGCCAGTAGCGATAATAGCCGGGAGTGGTCGTGCGCGCCGGCTACTTGCCGGAAGCGCCGAAAAACCCAGTGTTATAAGCGCAAAAATTACAAGACACTGCGGGACGTGAACGGCTGCACTCTTTTTCGGAGAACGAATCCACTCGCTATTTGCGGCCACTGCTGGAGCACACGTGCCGAAGTCGTTCTGGTGCAGCGTGGCGCAATTTCGGTCAATGTTGTGTGTTTGGCTCAATTGGCGCACGAGTCCCAACCCTGTGATTACCTGCTGTTAATCCACAACTTGCACTTTTAGCGCATAACTGCAATCCTCCTCCACTTGCATACGACAGCACGATGACGTTGATGAGGGTGGCTACAGGGGCTATGGCATCTTCTGTTTTGTTGTAGCACAAGGCGAACGACAGGGGCAATAGAAAAGCACATTTGGCACGCACACACAGCGCTAACTTTCAACAACAGATTTATTTCCAGTTCTCGTCACTATATGACAGCTATAAGAGCAGCATAACAACACTTTGTTAAAGAAACACTCTAGTATGTACGACCACGCCTGGTGTGTTTTTCAGGCCTGGCTTCCGTATTTTGCTATGTCGCCGCTTGTGCACACTGCCAAAGCCGCAAGCGCCTTCAGCGATGCCTGCTGGCCAGCTACACCCTGTCGATATCTCTGCAGAGTCATGTTTCGTGTTGGTCTTCACCTCCTAGACCCTTTCCCTATGTCCTCTTAGCGAAATAAATGGGTTGCAACAGACTGCCATGTGCTTTGCCACTAAGCTGCTCTACACTCTTCCACGATGTCCATCACGGTGCTCTTTGGCCGCTCCTTGCCAATCACGGAAACTGCTTCCTCTGAAAAGTAGTGGATGATGGCATACTCAGTTCCTGTTCCACTAAACACAGCTCATTACCCACAGACGAATGGACTGATCAAACACCTGAACTGAGCTAGCTGAGATGCTGTCCATGAATGTTTCACCCGATGCCCATTACCCTTCCGTACAACTGGTCACAGTATGACACCATTGAATATTCAATGTTTTATTTACTGCTTGGACGACATTGCGTTTTGCCATTCGAGACTCTCCTTCCTTAAGCTGCTAATATGCCAGTGACATTGCCTGTGCAGCTCGTCAACTTGTCCACAAGCGACTCTCTGCTTCCAGGTCTTCCTTTGGCCTTAGCCTATCAGAGAAGCTTCGCTCTTGTTGCATATTGTGCCAGCTCGGTGACGTCAATTACCCACGGGCCTTGCTTCTTTTGCCGACTGACGTAGCGAGACTAAAAGCATATCACACCAAGTGCCACTATGTAGCAATGCGTACACTTGGATGTATCCAAGCATGTGAGAAATGAAGACGCTTGGTGTGTGGCCCTTCACTGTAAATATCAAGTAAATACCTTTCGTCTCCCCTGCGTCACAATACATAAGCAAGTGGATATGTAAGCTTTAGATATAGATGCCCAAGAATAGGTGTAAGATACATGGTTTTTGCTAACTAAGTCTCGGTTGTGACCACATTTAGAAAACCGTATCTCAGTTATAGCATTGTGGATTACACTGCAACTCTAGGGCACACTTATCTACAGTCAAGCCTCGTCATAACGAAATGGGATATAACGAAATTGTAGACATAATAATGTAAGCGGAATTCGCCTTGAAATCTCCACAGATATCCATGCATTCAAAACCTTGTTTTAACCAAGTAAAACTGTGCTGCCAATGAATATCTGGAACTAGACTTGCCACCTAAGCCAGAAAATGCCGAACCCTGGCAGCCCGAATGTTGAACACGCTGTCGAGCAACACGGGTCTTTCTCATCACTGCGCGTAAGCAGCAGCTCATTGTCGCCACTGCACTTCTCTCACTGCACCCAATTTGTGCCAGCCTGTGTGACATGCCAAATTCACAAAGAGAATGATGAGCCGCTGCTTGTACGTGGCAGTGCGAAAGATCCACTCCTCTGTCTCACTGTGGCGCACTGCACAGGCAGTCAGCGAGCGCGACGACGCTTGTCAGCCTTCTTACACACAGCAGATCCACGTGAGAGCTGCAGATCATCCTGGATCAGCTGCGTAGACGGCGCACAGTCCTCGACCACAACAGACTTTGTTTGCGTTACAGCATTTGACCGTGTTGCCGCTTCATCTGTTTCACAATGCTATGGACGATTTAAGTGGAAAGCAGAAACGAAAGAATTGGAACAGAAGCAGCTATCATATAGGTGGGCGCATCAGGTGCTAACAACTCGTGTGTTGCGCATGCCAAAGACTCATCAGCTCTTTTATTAAAATTTCATCACATACGTGGCCATGTAACAGTTCTGCAGGCCGCAAAATCGTCTTCTTTTCTATGCATGTTTAAAGGTGTGCACCTCACAGGGCATATACAGTCGATCCTGGATACATTCAACTTGTAGATGTGTGCTTGTGCTACACGTAAAGAAGTTGCTTAAGCACGAGTAAGCACACATCTACAAACAGAAACTTATTATACAGAAACATTGGGAGGCGAGAAGGTGGCGAAAACTTCTGACGCCGCTGGGCGAGTGTCCAGTTCTCAGCTGGGCGAAAACCTCTGAGCCGCTGCCAGAGGCACCGGCAACAATTACGGAAGCCGCGCGCGTTCGGTGCAAACGCGGGCAAAACGCCGACGGCGTCGACAACAGTTCTGCGTGGTGCTGGTGCTGCTACATGGACCCCCGGCTAGTGAAGAGGCCGGGTGAAAGTAGGCCATCTGAACGATACAAATCACGGTGTTGTACCATGGCCAGTGTCGTACCGTGGCCAGCGAGCTTGTACCGTGGCCACGCTGGGCGTGCTGGAACGTGGCCGGTGAGCGCCGTGGCACGTACCGTGGCCGGTGCGCTGGATCGTGACCGGTGTGTGCTCGTACCGTAGCTGGTCCAGCACACCGGCCATGGTACGTGCCTGTAATAATATACGCGCTACCGTGCACTTGTGGTGTTGTGGGACCGACGCAAGAGAAGCCAAAGAGAGAAGCGAAACTGAGAAGAGAACGGAAAAAGGAAGAGGAAAGCACGACGCATGGGCGAAGGAGAGCGTGATCTGCTGGGCTCGAAAGGCTGGCGGCAGGGAGGCGGTGCCGGTTCGGGAAGTGGCCGCAGCGCGTCTGAAGACCGAGCCAGTAGGCAGCCCTGCTGTTCGAAGGAGCCAAACTGTTCCGGGGACGTTCACGGACGACTGGCCAGACTGTCCCGGGGACGTTCACGGCCCACGGACCAGACTGTTCTGGGGACGTTCACGGACGACTGACCGGACTGGCCCGGGAACGTTCACGGACAACGGTCGAACGGCGTTGACGTCACGGAGTTGACTGGGCGGTCAGGCGAGAGGACACGGCCTTGGCCCACGACCCGGGCTATGTTACGGCCTTGGCCCACGACCTGGGCTTTGTTACGGCCTTAGCCCACGAACCGGGCTCCGTCGACTGTTGCTGACGCAGTTCCGCACCCGGTCTCACCGACGTCTCCAGGAGAACGTAGCTCCCACCCACTCATCGACCGTGCGGGTCGCCACAACCCAGCTTGACGTGGCAGGCAGCGTCGGCAAGGGGCTATGCGACTCATCCTCCGCCTCACCCCCAGCAATCACCCCGTCATCTGAGCCGACGCAACTGACCGGGTAGATCCGCTTGTTACCATCGCCGTGACTAATATATGTACCGCGTCATTGACGGGTGGAACATTTAACACTCATTTACTGTAAACCTTTCAACGCATATTTTCCATTTATTCTTTCATGTGTGTCATATGTACAAGTACTAATATGTTCTAAGTGTACAAACGGCTCTGTCTATTACTTGCACCAAGGTTGCCCTTGAGTGCGCAACCCTAAACCCGAACCTGTCCTCACAAATTGGCGTCCGCGACAACAGGACAAAGCCGGTTGTTACACAGTGTACTAGTAGATACAGGATGAATGCCCAGGAGCTTAGCGCGTTAGCGGAACGCATGGGTCTGGTTGGTCCAGAACTGAAAGAATGGATTGATGAGGAACGGAGAAGGGCGCGTGAGGAACGTGCAGCGGAACGTGAGGCGGAAAACGATCGTTTAGAGCGCGAGGAAAAGATTCTGCAGTTGCGCATAAGGCTAGCGGAGATGGGTGGAGCAGGTGCCTCCGTAAATGTGTCTCAGTCGCTCGCAAGCAACCAGGCAGAATCCTCGGTTTCCGTGAACTCGCATAACATGACCCCTCTGTTCAACGAAGCCCGCGATGACTTGGACGCATATCTGAAGCGGTTTGAACGAGTAGCCACTGGACAGGGTTGGCCAAAAGAGAAATGGGCTACAGCCCTCAGCCTATGTCTCGACGGTGAAGCGTTGAGAGTGTTTGGTCGGTTGTCTCCGGAGGATTCTCTAGACTATGACAAGGCCAAGCTGGCATTGATGCAACGTTTCCGGTTTACAGCGGATGGCTACCGCGAGAAGTTTCGCCACAGCAAGCCCCAAGATGGAGAGACTGGTAAACAGTACGCTGCCAGACTATTTAGCTTATTCGACCGATGGGTTGAACTCTCCAATGGAGGAAAGACTTTTGAAACTGTCCGCGACTTAGTTGTTGCAGAGCAGTTTATGAATAACTGCCATAGTCGATTAACGCTGTTCCTACGCGAAAGGAATTGCAGAACAGTAGAGACAATCGCAGAAGCCGCGGATCACTTCTTGGAAGCGCAGCGGCAAAATAATTTGCTCACGTTCAAGGAGAAGACAATAGACCGCACTGCAAGAGAGGATGAGACACGCACAGAAAGAAACTCAGTCAAGTGCTTCCTCTGCAATAAAAGTGGACACAAGCCTTCTGACTGTCAGGTCAATTCGAAAAGACCTTACTGCGACTACTGCCAAAGGCCGGGCCATGACACGCGGGACTGCAGGAAAAAGAAAGGCGCCGCAAGCACTGCTTCTGCCTGCTGTATGTCGCGAGAAAATGAGGAACAGAAAAAGCTTTCATGCGTCCTCCATACTAACTTACAGACCGATGGAAAAACATTGTCTCTACATGCCAACGATATGCCAGTGCAGAACGGCGAACTTTTTGGCCGAATTGTGTCCGTATTGCGGGACACAGGCATCAATACCATTGTGGTGCGCCGTGCTCTTATACCCGACACGGCTTTAACGGGCACAACGGCGATGATGTTACTAGCGGATGGCCGGAGTATCGAGGTGCCAGAAGCCGTAGTGGAAATTCAGTCGCCATACTTTTCAGGCACCGTGGTAGCTAAGTGCTTGGAAAATCCCTTATATGACATTATCATTGGAAACGTTGCCGGTTCTCGCCAACCAACGAATCCGGACGATCAATGGAAGATTCCTTCAGGCAAAAGGACTGCGACATCGCCAGACCGGAATGAATCGGTCGTCGAAAAGGCGGCTTCTTCCTTCGTCGAAGCTACAACTAAAAAGGGAGACCCGAAAGTAGGTCTCAACTCTTTGCAGGTGTCAAGACCCACTTTCTGTATTGAACAGGAAAAGGACAAATCTCTACAGGGGTGTAGAGGAAAAGTCGGGAAGACAATGTCTGGAGGGAAAACCTCAACGCAAACATTTTTTTACGACAAGGGCGTCTTATATAGGACTTATCAGATCTGTCTGGGTAAATCCGTGCAACAAGCTGTGGTACCGATGTGTCTGAGAGCCCAGGTGCTATCTCTGGCACACGAAAACCCAATGTCCGGACACCAAGGCATCAAAAAGACAACGGACCGAGTCCTCGCATCTTTTTATTGGCCCGGAGTGCAAGAAGAAGTTCGCCGATACGTACGTTCATGCGATGTGTGCCAACGGACGTTTCCCAAAGGAAGACTGGGCAAAGCACCGTTGGGACGCATGCCACTAATAGACACGCCCTTCGAACGAGTCGCCGTAGACATTATTGGCCCCTTGTCTCCCGCTTCATCTGAAGGAAACAGGTATATATTGACGTTAGTGGATTTTTCCACCCGATACCGCGGATGCAGAGCCCATCCTGAGAACTGACGTAATGTTTGCGGAAGTTGGTACGAAGAAGCATTTTTCAAAGTTTGACCTGACGAAAGGCTATTGGCAGGTGCCATTAGCGGAATCTTCAAGGGCCCAAACAGCTTTCTCCACTCAGTCCGGTCACTACCATTTTCTTTTTATGCCATTCGGGATCAAAACGGCATCCGCCATTTTCACTCGCCTGATGAGAACCTTGCTTCAGGGCATGAAAAACGTTGTGCATTATATTGACGATGTACTTGTGGCAACCTCGACATGGTCAGAACATCTCGAAGCTCTACAGCAACTCTTTCATCGAATACGAACGGCTGGTCTTACAATAAAACCACAAAAGTGTGAGATTGGAGCGTCGTCAATCACGTTTTTAGGCCATCGCTTGGGAGGCGGACAAGTCCAACCGGTGGAGACCACAATCACCAAAATACTCAATGCGCCGAAGCCGCAGACAAAGAAGCAAGTGCGATCGTTTCTTGGCTTGGCAGGGTATTATCGTGACCTCATCCCGGGCTACGCCGATACAGCGCAGCCTCTGGTGGAAATGACGCGAAAATCGGCGGCAAACCAAGTGATTTGGACACCTGCACGCGAGGACGCATTTTCCAGGCTTAAGCTCGCTCTCTCGTCACGACCCGTGGTAAAGGCACCAGATCTCGACAAAGAGTTTGTGCTCCGGACAGACGCATCCAACACAAGCTTAGGCGCAGTTCTGTTGCAACTATACGATGGTATGCTTCACCCGGTCTCCTATGCTAGTCGGCAACTTCTCCCACGAGAGACACGGTACCTGCGATTGAACGTCAGTGTCTGGCACTCGTATGGGCGATAGAAAAATTCCACATATTTTTGTATGGAACCTCTTTTGTCGTGCAGACCGACCACCAGCCACGGCAGTATCTTTCGCAGGCTAAACATTTAAATAGCAGGGTACTTCGTTGGAGCTTGGCCTTGCAGGAATATTCTTTCCGCGTGGAACACATCAAAGGATCTGCCAATGTTGGTGCCGACTACATGAGCCGTTGTGACAGTGCAGAGACCTCAATGTAAATGCATGTATTCTGATCAGAGAATGTATCCTCTGTGAACATTCGGGATATTTTTGAACTCTGAACATTCTTATTTATTTCCCGCGCATATATTTCCCAGCAGTTTTTTTTTTCTTTCTTCTAAAAAAAACTCTTTCAAAGGGGGGGCTTTTGTAATAATATACGCGCTACCGTGCACTTGTGGTGTTGTGGGACCGACGCAAGAGAAGCCAAAGAGAGAAGCGAAACTGAGAAGAGAACGGAAAAAGGAAGAAGAAAGCACGAGGCACGGGCGAAGGAGAGCGTGATCTGCGGGGCTCGAAAGGCTGGCGGCAGGGAGGCGGTGCCGGTTCGGGAAGTGGCCGCAGCGCGTCTGAAGACCGAGCCAGTAGGCAGCCCTGCTGTTCGAAGGAGCCAAACTATTTCGGGGACGTTCACGGAAAACGGACCAGACTGTCCCGGAGACGTTCACGGACGACTGGCCAGACTGTCCCGGGGACGTTCACGGCCCACGGACCAGACTGTTCTGGGGACGTTCACGGACGACTGACCGGACTGGCCCGGGAACGTTCACGGACAACGGTCGAACGGCGTTGACGTCACGGAGTGGACTGGGCGGTCAGGCGAGAGGACACGGCCTTGGCCCACGACCCGGGCTATGTTACGGCCTTGGCCCACGACCTGGGCTTTGTTACGGCCTTAGCCCACGAACCGGGCTCCGTCGACTGTTGCTGACGCAGTTCCGCACCCGGTCTCACCGACGTCTCCAGGAGAACGTAGCTCCCACCCACTCATCGACCGTGCGGGTCGCCACAACCCAGCTTGACGTGGCAGGCAGCGTCGGCAAGGGGCTATGCGACTCATCCTCCGCCTCACCCTCAGCAATCATCCCGTCGTCTGAGCCGACGCAACTGACCGGGTAGATCCGCTTGTTACCATCGCCGTGACTAATATATGTACCGCGTCATTGACGGGTGGAACATTTAACACTCATTTACTGTAAACCTTTCAACGCATATTTTCCATTTATTCTTTCATGTGTGTCATATGTACAAGTACTAATATGTTCTAAGTGTACAAACGGCTCTGTCTATTACTTGCACCAAGGTTGCCCTTGAGTGCGCAACCCTAAACCCGAACCTGTCCTCACAGTGCCACAGCGCTCGACGAGTGTCCAGACCTTAACTGGTTGAAAACCTCCGAGCTGCCGCCAGAGGCATCGGCAACAGTCACAGACGCCACACGCGTTCGGTGCAAACGCGGGTAAAACGCCAACGGCATCGACAACAGTTCTGCGCGTTGCTGGTGCTGCTACAAACTCAAAAGGGATCGCGAAATAGTTCGATATATCGATATTTCGAAATATAAAATATGCCTGTTTGAAGCTTATCTGAAACTTCCGCATGTCTCGGACAGTCTAAGAAAGTGAAAAGTGGGAATTTCAGGATTTCTTTTTCCAAATCACGTTGAACATGTGGAATTTTGTTCTTAATTCATTCGCTTAATTTACACCTGAACGTTGCAGGTCACTCATGCTGTGGAATAATCCGATATATTGATAGCTAACCCTAAAAGCCTGCATCGCCCGGCCGCGAGACCGATGCGCATCGCGCATGTCGAAGTGCTTGTAGCGCGTTTTCATAGAACGAATTATCGCTTATTAAAGAGAGAATCGCAAAACATATGCGAACCCACATACACGACCAACAAGAGGCTATGATCTAGAGACAAATCCAAATCGATTCTATTCCCAGCCCCCATCGGCTATCCAAAATCTACCCGGCCCTCCTCCACAGTCAATACTGCCAACTCCCTCCCCGAGACATGGGAGTCACTCCTGTCGACGACTGACTACTAGATTCAGGCAGAGGTAACTAACTGGGCCGAAATGGTCGTGGCAAGCAATTGGCCACCACCCTTCGGACCACCGGCAAGCTAATTTAACGACCTCAATATAAAGTTGTTTCTCTCTCTCTATTCAGGATAAGGTAGAAATGGATGCAGCGTGGAAGCAAACCAGCCTGTACACATATGCGCCATGCCACCATGAGGGCACCTGTACTGCATATTGTGCGTGAACGTGCCCGGCCCTGTGTCAGTTACAACACAGAGTTCAAGGGGCCCATATGTCAGCAACGAGTTGACCAGGCAGAAGCCATCAAATTTGAAAGTGACTTTCAGCTTACAGAACACTCGAGGCCATTCCCACTCGCACGTAACGCATTCAGCGTGGACCGCAGGCACACAGCGTCTTCTGCGCCGTTGCAGCGATGGTCTTTTCGTGAAGTGCGGATGTGGTCTTGCTAAATCTAAACTGTAAAGTAAAAATCTAAGTGGGGGTTCGGGTCAGATTCGCTTTGGCCATTCTGGATGTTCCTGGAGCCATAAAATGCTGCTCACAGGACAAGCATGGCAGCGCAGACATTGCCAGTTCAGCCTCCCATGCCTGGAGCCACTCAGTGAAATGATAGAGTGCCATCTTATGGGACGCGCATATCGGCCTGAGAGGACTTTTGCATCCTTGAAGCAGCGGGCAATCCTTTTTCCGATAACGAACGGCCACAGGTATGCTTCACTTCACCACATTGCGCCGCTGCAATGCGTTGAAGCTTACTAAAGCAAATCCGGCATTATGGAGTGCAAATATGACCCTTGAAGAGTAGAACACCGCCACCAACCCCTCCCCCTCTCACCCCCCCCTTTGCTGGCCTGCGGGCGACAGAAGGCTGTCCTCCCTTGCGCGCGCGAGACCACACCACCAAGCTTCTAGGCTCACCTTTGCATGCTTTCACTTCCATCCATAAAATACAGCGCACCGCCGCGATGTTATTGCACTTGGACTTTATATGGAACATCACGGCAACACAGAAATTCGCTAGGTGAGTCCATATACTTCACTTATAAAAGAAATGGTTCCCTTTATAGATAATCATATTCCCACAATAAACATCGCAGAATGCAATCTTTCTTAATTTAACGTACACCTAAAATGTCTAATAATAGTAAGATGAGACTATTTATTTGTGCCAACAATTCAGCTTGTACGCTACATAGGACAAGTATATAAGTACTGAAAATGAATAACACAGCTGTACTAAATGCTAAACGCGACTTCTAGAGTAACATATTCCCGCCCGCCATGCTTCAAAACAGCCTGAAAGAATTCTGACAAACAATTAACCATGGAGGTAAAAAATACTAGGAGGGAGCGTCACGTGATTCCGCTAGCCTCGGCAAGCCAACCTCCTCTGAAGCCACCCCTCCCTCTCTCAGGGGCCCCGTGCGCGGTGCCTTTTGGGGCGGAATAGGCCCACAAGGTTGCCGGAACATTCGTGATTGTTTGGTACGTGGTAACCTTTAGTGGCGCCTGCCGTCACAGGCTTGGAGGCCCGTATGCGGGTGGTGGTTTTCTGCTACTGCGCACGTCGTTTTTCGCTTCCAATGCGATGCCTTGAAACGTGGAGCAAGACTGGGGCGTCTGACTCGTGAAGACAGAAAATTTTCAAGGTGTTACTTGCGCTTACCACCGCGGTTAGTGGAGTTGCCAGCGCTCGCGGCTTGAAACCCGTCCAGACGCCCGAGTGTGGTCTATTTTTCCTACGTACTCAAGTTTCGTCAAATCAGCCGTTGTGCACCTTAAGCTGTGGTGCGTATTATCAGAGTCCTTCCATGTTTTTCTGGTCACGAAACTCTGCCGTCACGCTATGGGAGAGGTTCATACGCTGCCCAAAGCTGCCGCGACGCGGCACCACTGCGCATCGGAGGGCATCGTTCGCGTACCGAAACGCTTGCGCAGTGCGAGGCGAGCTGAGGGATCGGGTGCGTTCTGTGCATGTGCTGCGCTATTTTTCGAGTGCTGGACTATTTAGTTGAAGTGGCGGGGTGGGACAACGATGCCGAACATGTGTTGCGTGCCAGGTTGCCGTTCTGGCTACAAGGGCACGACCGAAAAGGTGTCGTTGTTCCGTTTGCCTATTGACAAGGAGCAGCGCGAGAAATGGAAGCGGGCCATACCATGGCAGGAAGGTGGCGGTTTTAACTTCGAATCGAAGTATACGCGTGTGCGCGTGAAACATTTCGACGCCTCCGACATCGTCACTGCGTACAATTTCAACATCAACGGCGACGTCGTGTCCCTGGAGCGTGAGGGGCACAGTAGGAGTAAAGGGGCGCAGTAGGAATCACGATTATCGTGTAAAGGCGACCACTTACAAAAAATTGTAATGCTGATGAAGGAGAACAAGGGTGTTGCAAGGTCTGATGAGGGCATTGATGATAAAACACACTTGTTTTATGCTTTGTTGCAACCTCAATTTGTGTTATGCTAGTGTAGCGTAGTTCACATCACAACAACAGCGCCTTCACCGCGACAATCTATGAAATGTATAACATTAGAATTCCTTTAAATGCAAAGTGTTAACAACAGAATAATATGCATTGTTTTATTTTCCATTGTCCTTTAGGCTATTGATGGGCTAGAATTCTTCAATTGCATGTACTTGTAAGTATATAAGCAGCTGTAAGTAAGGAGGTTATTAGCACACTGTTGTTAGCTATATTTGCATTATGATTTGTTGAGCAAGTTGTGTGTGCATGTTTAAGTAACAGCTGAAGAAGTGGAATGGTGGTATCTCTAACCATCCATCTTTTTTTAAATTGCTGCATTTGTGATGTGGCTACTTGTGTTCGTTTGAGAGATGTTTTGCCATCTGTTATGAAATGCCTATGCTTTACACTTTCTTGTTTATAGAAACAATCTTATGCATTGTGCATTTACTGCCATTCGTTTGCTGGTGTTTGTTTCCTGCCCCTTAATACATATCTCTCACGTTTTATGTTTTTTCTTTATGCTTATTATATCAGATTATTATATCTGTATGCTTATTATATCAGTGCTTTTAACAACTTCTTGCATTGTGAATGGTGGAACATCATGACCGGACACCTCTTTGTGCTGTTTGTATTTCACTCCACTTATTTTACATGATAAATAAATGATCATGCTTGTATGTTGTTTTTGCACCAACACATTTTATTTCTTTTCGTAATCAAATTATAAAGCAGTTTTTTTTTTTTTCGACCATGATAAGAATATCAGGACCGGTGATTACAACATTTTAACATCCTGTAAATAGTTGCGCATTAAGAACCAAAATACCTAGTCTCGTCGTTTCTGCGTCGAAACCACGAGCAGCTTGAATAAGTGCTGGGCTTACTGACGCTTCTAAAAGACTGCTTGCTAAGTCAATTGCCTAATTACAATACAGCTAGTTTCAACTGTGCAGGTCCTAACACTTCACGTTCGCCTTAATCCGTTGCTAAAAGCCGCACCGAAGACATTTAGTAGTGAATTTTGTCTTGCATTTATCCTACCTAAATCTCATTCAGAAATGGCATCGTTTTGCAGAGAAATCTGAAGTGCATGGAGCAGCTCAATTTCCTTTTCATTGTCATTAAGTATTCTACAGAAGCAGCCTTTTGCAATAACAATTTCATACTTTTGATCTCCGGATAAGATACTGCCCACAGTTTAACAGAAAGTGAACAGCTGTGCTTGGTGAACAATCTGGCGCTATGCGCAACGGACAGTTGGCGCTTACTTACGGGTGAGCGGGGGTGCAACAGCCCATATGTTTGCATCTGGTGATAAGTGGGACCACTGGCGCTTTGTGCGAATGCGCGGTGTCTAATTTCAGGCAACTATTAAACAGCGGAGCCTACCGAAGTATTCAGGCGAACGGCGATGACAAAGAAATATGGACCGAGACCGCCCGGCCGTGCACAGTGGACGCATTTCGCCGGGGGTGAAATGCAAAACACCCGTTTATTTAAATTTAGGAGCATTTTAAAGGATCCCAGGTGGTCAAAATTAATCCCGAGTCCCCCCCACTACGGCGTGCCTCATAATCGTATCGCGGTTCTGGCTCAAAATCCCAGAATTTTTTTTTTTTTGGTCCGAGACCGCCGCAAGCTCCATGTTAAGAGCGTATTTTTTTTCGTCCCGGGCGCTAATATCATGGCAGAAGATGCAATCAGGCAGTTATTTAAGCATGTGGAATGTTAAAAATAGTTACGTGAAAGTAAACCGACGGTTGTGGAAGTTGAGAAAGCTAGAATACCGAGGTTGCCCCACACACAACCACAGCGGTATAGCGGCGTTCGCATGCCCTCCCATGCACCGTTGCGCCTCTAGCGGCGGGCGCTGGCTTTATATGAAACTGAGGCGGCAATTTCGTGACCAGAAAAGCATGGAAGGACTCTGGTATTATCATGCTAATTTTTCGTCCCACTGTCTTGCACCTACAAAGAAACGAGATGTTTTGAGGGACACTTGTGTTTTGTCGCATTTTCGCTTAATAAAAGGCTGGTGTGCGTGTTTTATTTTGAGAGAAATAATTTTTGTCACGCTGTCTTGCACCTAGGAAGAAACGAGATGTTTTGAAGGACACTTTTTTGTCGCATTTTCGCTTAATAAAAGGCTCTCGTGGGCGTGTTTCATGTTGAGAGAAATAAATAGCATTAGCCTGCATTCTAAACACCGAAGTAATCACCGTTTATTCAGATTTACGTGTACTATTTTGCAAGATTCTGTGGTGCGACGACGCTGTTGAGACGCGCCTCGGGGATCCATTTTCGTTGTATAATAAAGCAAATGGACGGAATTTGAGCATTATCTAGAGTTTATTCAGCTGTTTCCGAATGCGAGTATAGCCCCACAGCATAATTATGTCCTAGAATCAAACACTGCCAGGGGACCCTTCTTACTCTGCTAGTGTGAAACGGCATGAAAACTGAATACATAGCGGCAAGGGAAAAATGGCATCATTCATTTGCACTTGTGGATTCATTGTGTTGCTGGTGTACTTGTACTATGGAAAGCACATTTTTATGACAACAGTAATTGTTTCATTCTTTATTCAGTGTTTATTGCACCTATACAAGCCATAAGATTTCACACAAATACAGAAGGAAGCCACATTTATAATTTAAATGAAGTACATTGCAAAGATAATACACAAAAGAAAATTATAAACAGCAAGTAGGAAAACTTATTGTGCCACTGCTCTTCGGTATCAGGATTAGCATACTTGTATGCCATAGGACATTTGTATAATAATGCTATACAAAGTAAACTATATCACACGTAGTATTGATACCTTTAATAAAACTGGTCAATGGGATCAGCTGTCCTTGAATGTAGCTGCAGTTTTGCTTACAATGCAATGCAATGCCTTCAATACAATATATAATATATATGCCTTCAATGTATGCAATGCCTTCAATACAGGGCTATAATTGTATAATATTTATATCTGCGCTGTCCTCACAAATATCGAAAGGCTTCGGTGATTGTGCTTGTCAGAAAAGTAAGCAATGCATATGCAGCAATTAAAAAAAAGAGTGGTAGTTCACAAAGTCAAAGTTGAAACAATTGATGTGAGCTCAGACCCACAAAGTAAGTATGTCAACATTAAAATACAATGCATTTTGCTGCAAGTAAAATGTACAACAAAGCTTATGTTGTATCACATACCTACAAAAAAGTTAGCACCGTCGAAGCTGAGCCAACACACCGCAATTAGGACGCGATGGCTCTATTACGTTGTGAACCTCAAACGAATGAATATTTCACGGTATTTAAAACACTCATTGAGTGGTATACACCAAATGTTTGTGGTTACCGTGAATCTGGCATCATAAAAGGCTATTGTATAGCAAGTGAACAGAGTGAGCACATTAAATTATTTAAATAGTAACACCAACGGTATTCCAGGTGGCAGTGGCAAATTTCCACAAAAGTCAGGTAAAAGACATACAGGATAAACATTAAAAAACATTGTCATCCTCAAGCGTATACCTAGCTCACACATAATCCATTGAGAGCATTCACAGCATGTCCATGTCATCACACAGTTTGCTCT
>NW_023606271.1:0-21535 GCF_013339745.2 Dermacentor silvarum
TTAATAGTCATGAGCATGACTCAGCAAAATGACAATAAGTGAGCAAAAAAAGATTAACACTCAGAAACCACTGAAATGGGTTCGGACGTGGGCACTAAGTGAAGGAAACACTAAAGGGTGATGGTAGAAGTCATAGTCATGAGCATGACTCACCAAAATGACAATGAGTCAGCGAAAGAAGATCAACACTCGAAAACCACTGAAATGGGTTTGACGTGGGTACTAAGTTAAGGAAACACTAAAGGATGATTGTAGAAGTCATAGTCATGAGCATGACTAAGCAAAAATGACGATGACTCAGTGAAAAAGGATTAACACTCACAAACCCCTGAAATGGGTCCGGGCGTGGGTACTAAGTGAAGGAAACACTAAAGCATGATGGTAGAACTGATAGTCATGACCATGACTCAGCAAAATGACAATAAGTGAGCGAAAAAATAAACACTCAAAAGCCACTGAAATGGGTTCGGACGTGGGTACTAAGTGAAGGAAACACTAAAGCATGATTGTAGAAGTCATAGGCATGAGCATCACTCAGCAAAATGACAATGAGTCAGCGAAAAAACAATAGCACACAGAAGCCGCTGATTGGTTCGGACGTGGGCACTAAGTGAAGGAAACACTAACGGATGGTGGAAGAAGCCAGAGTCATGACCATGATTCAGCAGAAATGGCAATGACTCAGCAAAAAAAGATTTAACACTCAAAAACTATTGGAATGGGTCCGGATGTGGTACTAAGTGAAGGAAAAGGCTAAAGGTTGACGGTCGAAGTTATAATCATGAGTATGACTAAGGCTTTCACCTTGTGGTCTCTTAGGCATAGCTAAAGAGACTCCGGAGGACTCATGACATGAATGTCATGATATGCATGTCATGTAGGTCATGAAACAGTCAGCTATGTCTTAGTGCTCTCTTGATCATTTCATTAACTTGGCACACTGCTTCGCATAACATCGATTCCCAAAGGACGTGGGATCTGTCGGCTTTTTTTCCTACAAATTCCTCATTGACAGCACGGCATACAGAGCATGCAACTTAAAAAAATAGCTAACAGCAATTAACTATTCCATTGAAGGGCAGCACGCAACAAAAATTACCAGCTGCTACTCTACTCGACTATGAACAATATACACTTGGTTATATATCTTCGCGTAGAATGGCCCATCTATTTAAGAACGCGATGCATGATAGGTGGGACCCCCCGTATATCCTGGTCACATCGCGTGCGCAAAGACGCCTTCCTGAGCCTATCGACGCCGTCGACTGTCACTGATTAAGGTAATCCCTTTGCTGCTCAGAGCTATAAATGGTGCGCTAATACATGTACCATGAGGGGAAAGCTTAGTGGATTAGATTTGATGACAGCAATCTGTAATGTTAATGATAACAGCTTGTCACTGTTGCAGTTTTGTTATTGTGCTCGCGATCACAACGCGCGTCTCGTATTCAGTAAATCTCTTTTCGGAAAAAAAAACCCACACGAGCATTAGAATTGAGCAAATACACGTATTAGCATACTGGAGTGATAAACGATTGCAAAGGAAGTAGGCTGACCTCCGCTTGAAGCGCCGTCGCACTCGGGAGATTAAGTGCGTGGCATCGCTGTGATCAAAAAACACGACGACTGGCGGTGAGGGAGCACTGGCCACGATGTTTTTACAGATAACGCGCAGATGTAGGTAGAAAAGTCATTCCAATGCTACCGAGGTGTGCCGCGGGTATACGCCGTGTTTACAAACAGTGGTCATGGGTTTCTGGAGACGTTCCAGGGCGCTTCAATACTTTCTGCTTGTTTCTTTCAGACGGAGTTTTTTTTTTTTTTAAATCTATGCCGGCACCGAGGTCAACGATACGACGCGTTTTCTTCCGCCACTTGCCAAAATATGGCGCGTTGCCACGAGGCGACTCCCAAGGGTGGTCTGAATATTGCCGAAAACAAGAAAATAAGTGTCTCAATATGCGCATTGAAAAAATGCAAAAAATAGAATAAAAAACAAGCATTTTTATGACGCCAGTGAGAGTTGTTTACGGTGAGCTCTCTCTTTTCCTTCAGTTCCTTGCACTGGTTTGGAGATTTTTGAATACGTAAAAAGAAACTTTCATTTTTGCTTTGATGCACGATGAAGTGGAAAAGGACGGCTGGGGCACAGAAAGCCCTAGTTATTCTGTCGGAGAGAGCGGTGTTTGAAAAGCCGTTTTGCAGACACAACCTTTAAAGGCGCGTATATGTTTGTTGAGTCGCTAAAATTTCACTTAGTCCTTCAAGATAATGAGAAAACCTGCTAAATTACACTTGCTAATAATGAATATGCTAAAAAAATAAATATGCTAATTTGCTAAACGACTATATAGCTATACACTGCGCGCGAAACACGCGGTGAGCTAATTGCACTGTGGAACTTAGTCGAAGAGGCTGGCCTGCGGAGTCAGTATTAATATTGATGCACCCTTCCCTTCCTTCCCTTCAGACCACGTGGCTATCATGTGCCATTAAACATGTATCATTTCACCAAAAAGTTGTATCGCGCCTTTTGTGCTGATTTATTTATTGCGGGAGAACTTATATGGACACTCTAGGCGAACTTCCGAGATCGTCCTTGCCGTTGCCGTTGCCGTGATGTTCCGCATAAAATCGAAGTGCGACAACAACGCGGCCGAGCGCGCCGTAAGCTGCAGGATGCGAGGGTGAGCCGAGATGGAATGATCGATGCCTTGATGTGGCGGCGTCTTCTCGCGCACGCAAGGGAGGAATGCGGGGAGGAAGCCCGACGTCTTGTAAAGGCCGTTTCACATGATGCAACTTTCATCGCACCGAAGTGCAATTTCGGTCGCATGCGATGGAAATCGTAGCTGCAAGTGTCGACTCCCTTCCTTCTGCGACTGCGACCAACCGGTTGGTCGCACGTCGCACAGATCGCAGCGATTTTTCGTCACAAGTACGCCGAGAGCCGCGAGAGCAATTTCGCGGTTTGTTTTAGGAAAAGGCGTCTGTCGCTGAACAAGCCCTGAACAGTGCAACTAATTGAGTGGAGCCGTGGATTTCGCAAGCGGTACGTACCACCAGTACCGACACGCGAACTAGGCAGACAAAACATCGTTGCTCAGAATCAGTTATGTAGTTTCCATGCGTTTCTTGACACGCTAGGTTGCTAACAAAGCGACATCGCCCCCCCCCCCCCCCCCCCCCCCCGTTTGATTCAAAGCCTCACGGGCCGATCCAAGTCTTAGTAAGCTGACTTTTGAATGAGTTCACCCTCTTATGTATGCATTACATAACATTATAGTTGCGACCTATGCGGGGCATAGGCAAACATTGCATGTAAATACATGCAATGATGTATTGTAAAAAGGAGATCACGAGCTCGTGACGCCTGCGGCAGAAAGGTTTGTGAGTGGTGGCGCTGGCTAACACTCCCAGGGTTAATTCTAGTTGTAAAACATAAATACCCCAGAAAGTGGATGGGAAAACGGCTCCGCGGTAGTCAATGGTGAGAGCATCGCACGCGTAATGCGAAGACGTGGGTTCGTTCCCCACCTGCGAACAGTTGTCTTTTCATTCGTTTTCATTTCCATTATTTTATCATTTCTTTAATTCAATTATTAAGTACAAGTAATTTCCCCTATGTTGTCCTTGGTGTCATTGTTTGTTGGCTTCTTATGATAAAATAATAAAAATCGGGCCCCTCGGTTCCCTTTCTTCTCGTTCATTACATAACGAGGGTTCGAATCCGGCAACATTGATGCCTTCAGGTAGCATATGTGGGTTTATTGACCAGATGCCATCCCCTCCCCCCCCCCCCCCCCATAAAAAAAAAAAGATCACGTGCTCGTGACACCTGCGGCAGCAAGCATGTTCCACATCCGCCCCAAGGTTTGTGAGTGGTGGCGCTGGCTAACACTCCCAGGGTTAATACTAGTTGTAAAACATAAATACCCCAGAAAGTGGATGGGAAAACGGCTCCGCGGTAGTCAATGGTGAGAGCATCGCACGCGTAATGCGAAGACGTGGGTTCGTTCCCCACCTGCGGACAGTTGTCTTTTCATTCGTTTTCATTTCCATTAATTTATCATTTCTTTAATTCAATTAGTAAGTACAAGTAATTTCCCCTATCTTGTCCTTGGTGTCATTGTTTGTTGGCTTCTTATGATATGATGACAAGGCAGCATTTCATTAGCTTAGAGAAACACTGTGGTTTAGCAGGTAATGAGAGATAGAAAGAGAGAGAGAACCGGGGTGGGTTAATGCGGATGAGGCAGCCAGCAAAACCCATGATCACACAAAATTTATAAACTTGTTTTCACTAAAAGTGAGACTACAGCTTTGGCGAAGCGCTATATGTACACAGAACGAAATAGACCGTTGTCTTCTCTGTAAGGCAGCTACATTTTTTTTATACAACTTCAATCAAGGCCGCCACAATGTATACCACGCCATCTGGAGACTCTATCACCGGCTTTGACTGAAAGTTGCGCACGCAAACAGCCTTCTTTTTCGCAATGGCCAGACTGCAAGTCCACGTTGTGACAAGTGCGTCGCCGGGGTGTCTTTAGGAGACATTTTGCTTGAGTGCTGAGCTCCCAGAGACGAGAGACATCGATATAAAATGAACATGGAAAAACTCAACCAATGCCCCTTCACTTTGACACGGATGTTGAGTCCTTGGCATCGCCTATCAAAACAACGCAAAGCCCGGGACTTCTTGTTTTTTTTTATATATTGAATCTATAGGTTTTTTCTCTATAACCTATGACCCACCCTCGGCCCTAATCAAGAATGTTTTTTTTTTATTAACCATCCAGTGTTAACAAGTTACCTACCTTCATTGCCAAGGATACTTTTTCTGCTGCTGATAAAATCACAAGACCTGCACCTATTATTATTTTTTTTATTCTTCTGCCCACCTTTTTCCAGGGCCTCTTCGTGCCGTAACCTACAGAGTAGCATGTAGTCGTATATAAGCTGGCTAATCACGCTCCCTTTCAATAAAGCGCTTTCCATCTTCCTTACAACGGTGACGATGGTTGTAAGCTTGCGGCATTTTCAGCGAGACAACTGCTTTTTGCAAGGTTAGAGAACTTCAACTATTTCGTGTTAAAGTGAAGATTTTTCTGCCTACCTTCCTGGGCTTGGTGTGGCAGCCTGGCTGCTGGATGTTCGGTTGGCTGAAAAGAAGTTTATTATACTGTTGATAGATTATAACAAAATAACAGAGGTCAACAAGTCGCGACATTAACGTTACGAAGAGACGTGAAAATAAAGAGTCTTCGAAACCTATAAACGGAAATGAACATTGCACAAGTCCAGATTGTCCGCAGGTCCACATTGCACAAAAACAAGTTGGCAAGAAAGTGTCACTATCTCGGCGGATATATAAAAGGCTATATGAAACTACCAGCGAAGTGGTTTAACCATTGCATGGCTGGCAAGTTATGTGCATCTTTGTTCGGCGTAACAAAAAAAGCAACTTCCTACGTAAAGCCTGAACATACAGGTTGATCATTTTAAAGGTTTGTGCAATTTTGAAAAATTGCCTGTTGCAGATAACACAACTCTACTCCTTGAGGTGAATTATTCAGAGAGACGGACATTACATGCACGAGAAATTGAAACATATCTCATACTTATTAGTATAAAAGTACGAAACTAACTTCTTAATTATTTGCTTCACGGCAGATATCGTAATTTACGAATTGTAGCTGGTGACGTTGCAAGGCGTACCCACTTGCAATGAATTTCCAGAACACCAGTTTGGAGATATGCGCCATGAAACTCGCCGTTAAAATGCACTGTTGTTCCACTTACTTTTTTTTTTTTTACCAAACCAGGGAGAGGCCTTCGTCCTGCAGTGGACATAAATATAGGTTGATGATGATGACTGCCTACAAGCGCAGGTGTTTATCTAGAAAATTTATCTCATGTTTTGTTAGACTGAGAGACGGTGCGCTAACACACTTATCTTCTGCTTTAGCAATGCAGTAAGCTTCTACAATTTCATTCTTTCTGACTCTTTGCATAGTTCAGAAACCTAGGTGCTTGTGTACCTGTCCTCGCTACGACGTACAACGCCTCTCTCTCAGGACAACTTTAAACCGGCTGGACTCGAGACCATTCTCTGAGTCAAAGATACTGGGACCGTGGCTATACCCGTCACTGGCACAAAAAGCGTTGCGTGCATTAGTACAGTATTTGAAGGGCGCCGGTTTAAGAGACCGCCTATAGTGTCCCTGTACATTGTCCTACGTGTACTGAGTGCTCATTCTATCCCTATTTTTCTCTTGCTATTACCCCTTTCCCTTACCCCTAGTGCAGGGTAGCAAACCGGATGCTCTTCTGGTTGACCTCCCTGCCTTTCCTCTCATTGCTCTCTCTCTCTCTCAGAAACTAGCGTCACTGAACATTGGAGTAGATGCGCACTTGATGCAATGCACATCTCAATGGGTACCGTACCTGTTCCTTACATTGTTTTTATGCTGCCTTGCTGTGTCATTAAAACATTGACCGGTTTATCCAATGTACACTCTTCCGCAACTTAACGGTATCTCGTAAACGGCGTCAGAGGTGCACTTGGTGAATTTCTTTTCGTGCTTTATGGTGCAATGCTCGCCTTTCTGAGTTTTCAATGCGTTGCACAGCTTCGAATGTTTTCGGGGAGCAGCAAACACTAGGTTGACTTAGTACTTCTCGGCCACTTTCTATATATTGTGGTAGCACCTGTGAGCATATGGCATTTCGTGAAGTGGTTGCTTTTCTTTTTCTTGCTTTTCGTTATTTCTTCCTGAGCGTACTTAGTTTTTGCAAGCCTTTCAAGCTTTTAACACGAAAGTGTTTTATGCCGGGGTCCACCAAGACTTCACTGACGTATTTCCGTCACGGAAATACGTCAGCTTACAATGTACACGAACATAATACAAAGAAAGAAACCAGAAGAAAAAGTTCCACAAACATGCAAAATTTGGAAATCGAACCCACGACCTCTCCGTCCGCGACGATAGATCGCCGAGCGTTTAACCCATTGCGCCACAAACGCATTTGCAGAGAGCTACACAGACGCGCCTTATATATCTAACACTCCTCCGTGTACCCGCGCTCTTGCTCGGGGCGGTGCCGCCGCCTACGAGCAGAAAAGAGAAGTACTGCATTATGACACTAACGCGCACCGACAGTGAACGCTTCGGTGGTCTCAGCACTACGACGCCTCGATGCCAGCATTCGAAGGGACGCTGGCATCAAGAAGCACTACCAACGCCACCTAGGTGGCGTTCACCGTACTCAGCACAGCGGAGCGTGGCCTCCGCAATTAGCTCTGAAAATGTTTCTGAAGTTGATCGCGGAGGCTGCAATTACGACGCGCTGTACGCGCTGATTTGACTGGGTGACGATTCAGTTACGTGCTTTGTCTTGCGCGTTGTATTAGTGTGTCAGTTACGTGCTTCGTCTTTCGCGTTGTGCTACGTGTGCAGCGTAGTGCAGCTTCCATATGAGCGGCGGTTGCTCATGGTCATCGACGTTGGTAGTCGTGATGGAGGAGACGTGCCACCAGGCGTCAGCGTGGGTGCATCAACGCCTAAGGGCGCTTTAGCCACAAAACACCAATAGACATTATATATCAATGTGCAATAAACATTACACTACTTCTGTGAAGACACGTTTCACTTTTGTGTTCTATACCGATTCCTATATAAGAGGGATCAACCACAATTTTTGTTTTTGTTTGTGTTTCTGACATGCTATAAGCTGGTTGTTCCTTCAAAAAGCCACAGAATCTCTCATCTTATCCCTAAGACGACTTGAAGGTGATAGTCCAAGTGCCGATGCATTAAAGACGGACACATGACGTACACATCCCCCTTAATTCGCTTAGTCTACTTCGCTTAGTCATCCCTTTTAATTCGCTTTCCATCCCCCTTAATTCCATTTGACTATTTCGCTTAGTCATCCCCCTTAATTTTCTTAGTATACTTCGCTTGCCATCGCTCTTAATTCGCTGAGTGATCCTCTTAATTCGCCCATTGATTCTCTTAATTCGATTAGTATAATTCGCTTAGTCATGCTCTTAAATCACTCAGTAATAAATCTTAATTTTATTACCTTTAACTCGTCTGAGTCATACACTTATTTCGGTTAGTCACTCCTCTTGTCATTCGTTTGTCATCCATCTTGCTTGGTTATGGGGTATGAGCCATCGATGATGATGAGAGTGTTTGTACCTTTCGTGTCGTCGACGCGTTTTCGCTCAAGGACTTTGAATGTCGACTGAACGATGAGACATATAAGGCTTTCGCCTAAACAAGCTACCCGCCTGAACTATATACCTATATAGGTTTGTGCGTTCTATACTGCGATCAATTCATTTTGAAAGCCGCCTTTGTAATGATCATGGACAGAACTAATATGAAAATTTTGCGAACGCTAATACTCATGTTATAGAGGAGTCCAAATGTTTGTCCCGCTGGCACAATTAGAAGTATGCGATATGTCCTTGGATGACCAGTACCATATTTGAAGTGCTAATTTTTCATTCGCACTTTTTCAGTACATGGTAACAGATAAGGCCTTGTTAGAGGCGCCGTGCTAGACTGCGCTATCTCCGGTACCGGCCCACGTGGCCCAGTACTTTCCTCGTAGTAGCTTACGCTACTTAAAGACTGCGACGTTGTACAGACTTCAGTATCGGCCAAGTTAATCAAGTTTTACCATTTCTTCGCCGAAGTACAAATTCCATCATCGTTTTAACATACACCACATTAAATAGCCATATCTACGTACGATTGTACAACGGGTAGTCGCTGATGACGTCACAATCCGTGTTTCTCTCACTTACGCTCGTCGCCTACGTATCTATAGAGCCCAACAATTGTCATGTCGTATAGGCTCGCGTCAAACAGCCGGCGTAGAAATCATGACATTTCCGTCATACGATCATCTACAGCGTGGTGGTCGTTACGCACACGCACGCTCATCACCCATACCCACAAGTACTCAATTTGCAGGAACACTTTGGTCTACCTGGAATCATTTCGCGGAACCCCCCAAAAATTGCTTAAACGCCAGGTACCTGCAAAATGCACCGCATCAGATAGATTCCCGCAGTGTGTGGGATCTGCAGAATTTTAGCTCAATTAATATTTTTATCACCGAAATATTGTGGGACCGAATTCACAAAGCTTTTCGTTCGTAAGTGCTGCTTGCCATTGGCCAGCCACCTTCATTAATGATATGTCCAGCACCACTATTTTCTGATACCTGCTTCTACGAACAGTTTTAGCGTAAGAACGTTTTTGTGAATCAGGCCATGGTGTTTATTTTCCTCGTTTATAAAAGTTTCTCTCCCGGGATACTGCACCGCTGGAAATCTCGGTCCACGACACACCTATTCCCGAGGTGGAGACACTACGTATTTTGGGGCTGCTCATCAACAACAAAGGCGTGATTGCAGCCGCAATCACTAAGCTCCGAACGGTGTGTGAGCAAGTCATCCGTATGATATCTCGGATCACAACCAAGAAGAGGGGTATGCAAGAATAGGACACCCTTAGGCTAGTGCAGGCGTTTATCCTCTGCCAAATAGTGTACGTGGCCCCGTACCATCGGATAAGGAAGAGCGATCTAAACCAAATGGACGTTATCATTCTGACGGCTTATAAAAAGGCACTTGGTCTGCCCATGAAAACATGCACGGAGCGTCTGCTACAACTTGGAGTACACAATACGGCTGATGAATTGATTAGCGCCCATCTTACAAGCCAGGTAATGCGATTGGCCACAACCAAGACGGGCAGCAAAGTCTTGGAGGATTTGAACATCTGCTTTCCGCAACAGGTGGTTGGACGACAAGATATTCCTCGGGAGTGGCGGAACAAATTCCTCACGCTTCCGCTTCCTAAAAACATGCACCCGGAGCATCATCAGACCAGAAGAGTGGCAAGGAGAAAGAAGATGATCAAGTGCTATTCCAGAACAGAAGGAGCCTTCTTCGTGGACGCTGCGGGCCCTGTAAAGGGGATATCGACAATCTCAGTGGTGCACCAAATGCAGGTTGTAGACGGGCTTTCAGTTCCTGACGGGGAAACCTTGGCTGTGGAGGAAGTGGCGATAGCCCTAGACGCTACACACTCCGCGTCAGAATACATTATTACAGTTTCGCAGGCAGCTTATAGAAACTATATGCGTGGTAGAATCACGCCGCTGGCATGCAAAATTCTTAGTCAAGCTGAGACTCGCGCTGCATCGAAGCAGCTGATATGGGTACCAGATCACGAGGGGGTTGAGAGAAAGGAGCGTGCACATGCTTCGGCCCGAGCTTTTTTTCCCGGGATCCTTCTACGTCCTCCTTTGCTGACTTTGTCTCGCCCTCTCCGTTAAGAACATACTCAGAGATACTACAGCGTCTGCGCCTTGAGAGGCAGACACTGCCAGGGCAGTGTCTGCTAGGGGTCTTAATAAATCAGAAGAGTCTCACCTCCGTCGGCTACAAACTATGTCATTTAATAATCCATCTAGGCTTCACGCCATAGAGCCCGAGTCTTTTTCGGCGCAGTGCAAATTTTGTGGCCAAAAGGCAGGCTTATACCATATGGTATGGGCTTGTCAGAAAAATAGCAGTATCGCCATAATAAATCAGCCAATGTGGGAGGACTGGGAGGCGGCCCTGTCTAGCTCGGACCTCGAGGAGCAACGAGCCCTCATCGAAAGAGCACGGGCAGCAGATTTTGCCAACGGTGTCCCGGACTAGGGACCTGACCATGTCTTCCCATAACCCAAGCTTTACTTTCTTATTTTCAATAAAAGTTTTTCTCATCATCATCTCCCGTTTTAATTTCTGACTGCTCATAAATGACCATATGCCCAATCATGGCTATATTGGGTAATTCTTGCGACTAATCTGCGATCACCTTATGGCAATCGACGTGCGGATTTGCATCTTTAGCGAACCAGGGAACACCCAACCACACGCACGCAAACAGCAAAAACCTTTCGTTTGTTACCTATGTGGGCGTCGTTTTACAACGAATAAACGAATAACAAATGTAGAATAGACTGTGGGAGTTCAGCCAGGAATAGTGTAACGGCGGCGCTTCCCGTTGAAAGAACGCTCCTATACGTAAAGTAACTTTTGCTAATGCCTCGCCGCAATGCTTTTGGTTCACAAGTTCTGTCTGCCACTGGCTGACGGCGTTCGTTAATATGTCCGCCATGACGATTCCCTGACGCTTGCTCTTACTCAGGCCAGAGGTCACGATGGTGAGCATTTTGGGACCAAGCCTACTGGACACACGTCGTTTGGACAGATTTTGGACAGAGACTACTGGACGCACGTCGTTTCTGCGAGCTCTGTTCATTCGCTGTCCACAACAGTTCTAGCGTAACAACTTCTTTTAGTGGACGCGGACGACCGACCCAATATTTGTTGTAGCCGTTTTGATGCATGTGCGCGCATTCGTTGAGACTCCAGGATGTTACGGTCCCCCGACGGCTCGCGCGTGTTTGGCCACCGCGCCATTTTCTGGACAGCCTCGTGTACCCCACAATTCCCCTCCTCTTTCACTGGGTGAAGCTTCTATATTCACGCATGGACTGGCATCCACGAGAGGCCGACGGACGCAGCATTTCCGGCCCACGTTCCGGCTCGCAAAAGAGCTCGCAAAAGAGCTCGCAAAAAAAATAATAATAAAACAGAAAAGACGGCGCTCAATTGCGAGGTCGACTACCGTGCACGCCATGGAGACTCACGAGGCGCGGCGGTGGCTCGCTTGCGGACGCCAAGGTTAAACGTCAAGCGCAACGCAGAGGCCACATGTCGCGCGTATTCGGCGTCGCGAAGCCGCCACCACGCGACGGCTGGCCACTCGCCGTTGCGTGTACGTACCTGTTACGAACCAGTGGCAACACGGACTTCTCTGTTGTTTGTTGCATAGCGAAGACGGCCCGTGAGCTCTGGCCCGTTCTCTCGTGGAATCTGCCGGATGGAACTTAAGGGACGACGAACAAAACCGCGTACTACGAAAGCCCGCCAATGCGAGCGGCCCTTGGATACAAAAGCGTTCGCCGTGTATTTGGTGTTCTGTGAAAAATGCAGTATACGCAGAAAAAAGTAATAGGCAGCAAGAGCGTTTTAAAGGGAATAGCTTTTTTTTTTCTTTTGTTGTTCTCTCGTCCATTTTCGTGGTGGTCGGCGGCCGGACGTTCTGCGTCGATAGAAAAGAACAACCAGTCGAGCTTTGGGGTGCGTTCATGGTCGAATGCCAACTAACCCTATGTGACACGTGCTATCGCGCGAGAGCTTTGTGGTGTCCGAACATACAGATGCTGTGGTCGATGAGGGCGGCTGTGTCGCGTTATCCTGCTACTCTGGCAGGTGGCGGCAGGGGCGCCTTCTTGGCCGAAGTTCACTGCGCGTCTCTTGTTGAGAAGACGCGCCCGTTTCAGCTTGCCGGCTCACTACACCTTCGATTAGACCGACTCCCACATCGCGTGGGATCTGCCCGATAATAAAGCGAATGGTCGAGAAGTGTATGGCCTCCGTGGAGAAATTGAGTGAAACAACTTTCTTATCTTGAAGAATCTTCTCTCGAAATTAACGTTTAACGTTATCCTCTGGGGAGGATCAGCTTCGCGCGATCATAGGGGGACAATTATTCCATTCGTGTGTGTTTTTTCAAACTTTAACAAAATTTTTATAAACGTCCGTGGCAGATAGCGAAATTCTATTACATGAGCTGGGTTGCTTGAAGAGCCGTACACTTCTCTCACGAAAAATCTTTGTGCATAATAGGGTAATCAAAAAATGATCAAAATCACCATTTAATTATTCACTTTATCTGACATGCTACGATTTGTGAATTCGCATTCATGATCTTCGAAATCAAGTGCAGCCGTGACAGCGAAACGTGTGGCCGGGCGTGAACTTTCGTCGCAAACGTTTATCTCGCGCTTGTCGTGTCTCTTGCTTTTTGACGTGCGTGGTAGCGTTACAAAGGGCAAAACGCCAGGCGCGTCCTTTCTGCCACCGACGTGGGCCGATTCTGAAGGTGGTGCCCAGGGTAAACATGGCCGATATTTAAGGCGGTGCAATCTCACGTAGCGTTTAGAGAGAGAGAAATTGAAAAGAAAGAGAGAAGGCAAGAATGTTAACCGGAAACGCAGCGCTCCCCCGCCTGGGCCGCTGTATCTTGAAAGCCATCTGCGGCGGGGACAGGGACCGCCCTGCGCTGTACTTTCGCAGCTTGGTTCGCGTTGATGCGAGTGACAGTACGAAGGTCAATTCGCTCGCTACTGCTGGCACGCTTACTCACTCCAGCGTTTTGGCAGCGAGTCTCCACGGTCATCAAGTGAGATGCGTTCATGTTTACTTGTGTGCGCGTGATACCATGCTTGTTAATTCAGTTAGTATGCCTATGTTTACAAGCTTATACGGCCGATAACACTACTGTGTTTACTTCGTATAGCTGTTCACTAATTTGCTATCGCAATCGATGCTTCGCCTTCCGGGCAAAGCTTTGACTTTTTTTTGAAGGCAACAGCAACGCCCAGCCAGTAGCCACGGTCAGAATCATAATGAAATTTTATTACTATATACGAAGTTATTACAACATGTAATATACAGGAGGAGGTCCCGGAGTCGAAGACTGAATTGCGACCTCTTGTACATGGATACACGAAAGGAAAAGTAAACTTAGGTAACGCAGTGACAGTAATAAATACAACTATAAAACAAATTAAAAAGGCAGAAATTATAAAAACAGTAGAACACGAATTAAATTAATAAACAACATAGGGAAACATGAAAAAATTGAACAGAAAATGGACTTGTTTAAACGGTTTCATACGTGAACAATAAGCATGATATAAACTGCAGTATTTATCAATGAAAATGCAAAGGCATGCCCTATGCGGCACAAACAAAAAAAAATGTTATGTAAGGCTCGGTTGGTTCAAAAGGAACTTTTTGAGTTCAGTAATAAATGAATGTAGTGTCGTTAATTTTAAAACAAATGGTAGCGAGTTCCATAATGAAAAAGCGCTGAAATGAACAGATTGCTTGCCGTAGTTGGTTCGAACTTTGGGTGAGATGAGATTTTTCTTAAGAGCAAATCTAGTGCTTTTAGTGTTGTCTAGAAAAGTAGACGGAATGAAAGAAAGGGGGAATTGATTGTTGATATGCTTATATAACCAGATACCTAGATTATATTTAATTATGTCGGACACTATAAGGATATTATTGGCTTATAATATTTTTTGGCGTTGGTGTAGTATAAGCTAAAAGTTATAATTTTGATTGCTCTATTCTGGACGATTTGTAGTGGCGCAAGAAGAGTACTGTATGTATTACCCCATGTAATTATACAGTAGTCGATATGTGAATGAATGAATGCATAATACAATGATAACAGAATAGAATGCGAAAAAAAAGGACGAGCTCGAATGAGGATGCGTATACCATAGGACATCTTTTTTTTTCACATCTGGAATTTGGTGATGAAATTTTAAGTTTCTATCTAGTCTGACGCCCAAATACATACAGTCATTACTAGCCTGGATCGAGTACTGTGGCATGCAAATGGAAGGAACAGGAACTAATGACCATTGATTTGAAGTAAAGACAATGAACTTAGTTTTAGCTGGATTGAATTGTAATCTGTTTAATTTACAACAGTGTAATATGTTGAGAAGGTCCGCACTAAGTTTATCTACTAGGCAGTTCATGCTTTTATCCGAGTAGTATATTGTAGTATCGTCAGCATACAGCAAACAACAGTGCGTGATGAAGTTAGGTAAATCTAGAAAGTTAGGTAGGTCAGGAAAGTCTTGGAGGGATCGCAAAGAAAAGTTCGCCTTGAAAGTAATATTTCTGTTTTTTTTTTTGTTTTCGTTTTTTTCGGTCACACCTACAACGGTTGATGGCACCGACACATGTGAGGCAATACAAGCATGGCTTGAAAAACTCCCAGTTTCACCCGAAAGGCGGCGAGAAAACCAGCCGGTCACGTACAACACCGGTGAGCTAGATAAAGAAACCTTCGCTTTAAGCGATGACTTAGCTTTTGGCAAACACAACTGCGGAGATACGTGAGGCCGGAAGCTCTCTGGCAGCACAGGAAGACAGCTTCCGCTGGTGTCAGCGTTTCACACGATCTATGAGAGAATCAGTGACCTTCCCGATTTTTTTTCTCGTCACTACGCTAAATTTCATAAACTCTCATGTACGTTCGCTATGTCGCACGAGAACTCGCAGGAGTTCTTGTGCCCATCAATGTTGTTCAGTGGCTTCGTGGCTATGAAGTACTGCTGCCGAGCACAGAGTTCGGGCCACCCGGAGTAGAACGACCCCCCCCCCCCCCCCTCCCTTCCCTACACTCCGCCTGGAAGAGTTGCGCGCTACGGAAGACGGCGCGCTTCATTCCTGCCTCCCTCTTGCGTGTGTGAGATTGAGCCGCGACCGCCGGCTCACCCTCGCACGCTTTCGCTTGCACATGGAGCATACGGCGCGCGACGACGCTTTGATTGCCCTTGGACTTTCCACGGAACCTCACGGCGACAACGACGCCGACTGCAGAGATGCGCCTGGAGTGTCCATATAATTGCTATGGCACTAAAAGCAATTTATTCAGTCCTAAGGTATATTTGCCGTAAGACCAAACTACAGGTGGCAACACCGTCGCCGCGTAAGTGTGGATAGGCGTTCGACGGCGCGCCTGGTAATGTACACGGCGGTTTTCTGCTGTGAAAGATTTGGCCTGATTTTCTGGTAATGATACGCGCCTACTGTAGTGAACTGATGTTGTATGCGGCGTGCTGCGTAGTGATATCTGCCGTGGTCGTCACGGGCTGCAGCTAGTAGCCCTTCCGCGGCTGCGATACTCAATTTTAGGGGCGAAGCTCCTTAGGGTGTGGGTCGTTCCCTCCTCTGTAGTAGTAGTAGTAGTAGTAGTAGTATGTAGCCACCTGTAGTTTTATGAAGTGCTCACTAGATGGCGTTTCGGTTCCGCTTCCACTTCCGGTTCCACTTCCGGTTCCGATTCCACTTCCGGTTCCGGTTCCACTTTGCGCGCGTTCGGTGTGAACGCGGGCAAAACGCCGACGGCGTCGACAACAGTTCTGCGCGTTGCTGGTGCTGCCGCATGTCCAAGTTTATACAGCTGATAAAACTACCTTGAGTCGACCCCATGGCTGCTTCGCATACTACTCAGGGTTCCCCTACGGGAAGATGGTGTAATGTTTTGCCGGGGCTTTGCTGTCTTGGCTTCTACGCCGTGTAGGAGGAGGAGGAGAAAAAAAAAGAGGTGAAAGGCAGAGAGGTTAACCAGATTATGTGTGCGGTTGGCTACTCTGCACAGGGGGATGGGGTAAGCGCAGAAAATATTAGAAAGCAAGATTTAAAAAAAGGAATGCCCCAGTTCACACTTCCTATAGTTTTTCAATGGGTCCTGTTTCTTTTAAAAAAGCACCCTAGAGCTCTTAAAGCAGTTCGTGCTGACGTCGGTTGGGATCAGGGTTCAATAATTCTGATTTCCGTAAGGGGACGGCTGCCAATCTTCTCGAGCGTGGTGCTGAGGACTTTTCTTCGTGCCCTAAAACGACGAAAACCGCACAGAAGGCACGCTGTTGTCCCTTTGCACCCGTAAACATCACAATCTGGACTTGTGGCCATTCTGGTAAGGTAGGAGTACGCATTGGTAAAAGCTACTCCAAGCCATAGGCGACAAATGAGAGTTACCTTTCGTCGTGGTAAGTCATTTAGCTCCGCTATGTAGCTTGTAGCACGCTATAGCGGAGACGAAAAGAGACAAAGCGGTGCGATAACTCCAGTTATACCTGAAGGATCGAAAAATGTTTGCGGCGTAACATTCGTGAGACGGCATCCTTTAATAGTGAGCTCATTCTGTGTTTAGTTAGAAAGTGCTCCAGGGCCCCTTTAAGAACCAACTGATCCTGCAAGTAACTTGACTGCCCCCACGGTGAGCCAAAGTTCGAATGGTACGAAAAGAAAGCTTCGCTCTAAAAACGCTGGAAGTGGTCACCTCTCTGAAGTGAGATGCTATGTTGTTTGTTAGTTAGTTTGATTGTTTGTTTGTTGTACGTTCACAGTGTTCAAGTGAAGATAGCTTATGTAATATTTGGACTCGTCTCATGGGCTCTAAAACGATCTAGTTGACGTTTTCGTAGTTTAACATAATTCACGCCCTGCCGAACCCGATGCGCAGCCGGCCACCGCACAAGGCTTTGGCCGAGCGTCAATCTGTGTGCAAATGCGATGGGAGTGATTGGTGCACCTGTTGAGTGGGATTATGGGGGATTATGAGGGACCAGTAACATGAATAAACGATTAGCGTTTCTGCCCAGCCGAAGTTGTATCTCGGAGCGAACGTAGTTAATAGATTGCTGAAAGCAGGTGCTACGACTCGCCATTCTGCAAACGCCGATAAACTGTGGTGCGTGATTCATGCAAAGGAGTGACCTGGCGCTGACCTGCCAGCTCCAACTGCGATATGGATTTCTACAACATGTGTTTCCATTGTGTTTTGTGTAGCGGAGTGCGTTGTTGGACCCTGGTGCGAAACATCTATTGAGTGCCGCGTCACCGGAAAGAAAGGACTTCCTGACGACACGGTTATTTTTGGGGGTGACAATCACTGGACGGTAACAGAGAACGTCCCTTTTGGCCAACAAAGAATGCACAAGAGTTTGAGCTCTGTGAAAGACGGAAGAATGCGCCCCTCCTTCAAGTACATGGGAGTGCAGCGGCCAGTTAGAACGCTGCTCACATCAATCGCTGTTCATCGGAACCATGAAAGCATTTCCGCCTGTCCGGACGACGTTAGCGCTGCGGAGAAGAGAAGTGCTATGCTGAACAACGCCGTGCTCACCTAGGGCAAGCGAATAACCTCTTCGCTGGAAAAAGAAGAGCCTTGTCACTTCCTCGCGGGAAAAAAAGAAGTCTTGTTACCTGTCGCCTCGGTGACCATTCAAAAGAAAGACAGCGCATCTTTGCTCAAAACCGTCACCCACCCGAGGTCCGAGTACTGCTTCTATTGTTAGACCGGGACAATTTGAACAGCCTCGCCAAGTATTTTCTCCGGCTTCTCATCTCAATCCTTCATTCTTAATTTTTTTTCCCAATATGTTACAACGCATGTCATCGGTTCTGCCCGGTCCCATGGTCTCCTGATGCCCATGGCACGTCTAACTCGGACACCTACCATTTAGTAACGCCGGACGGCAAGCTATAAGGAGCTAGTATCCAGCGTCCTAACAAAGTTGGTTACTTACAGTGTGTGACGAGGCTTCAGCGATATGGAACAAACGGAAACACTCAATGCGCATGGCATGCGCTGCACCAGCGCCCACCATGCGCATTTCCTATTTCTATTTCGTCTTCCTTAGCGCGGTAACCATGTTTCATAGAACGCATGTAGGAGTTATCTTTCCGGCCAAGAGGTGATTAGTCCCGTGCACTGCGTATTAAGTGTAGGATGTCAAGACCGGCCATGGACTGCAGTTAACCACATCGGTAGTGCATATGGCGGAAGCTGCGCCTCCTCACAAAGTCACGATTTTGCAGAACCAGTGTTTGCACGATTCAGTTATTATTACACTTCGTCACTTGAAGTTGCTCGGCAGATGTACAACGTTCAAAGTATGCGTAAGTGATACTGCGAAGCGGCACCCATCTCGAAGGCATTTGCAACATGCAGATAATCCATTAAAGGAGGGTCACGAGGCAACATTGTGCTCACTTAACTATTAGGGAACCTACAACTGCCTCCGCGGTGCACCCAGCCAGCGATTGCGACCGGCCAAGTGTTCTGGCGATCCCAAAGCGTCACCATTGTTGGAAGCAACTCGTGCGCGTCGGTCACCACACCTGGAACGCCCTTTATACCCATGCGGATGCGAGCGGGGAAACTCCCGTCGGGTGACCCGCACGACGCCAGTATACACACACACACATGTATATATCTATATATACAGTCGCACGTTCTCCGTGGCGAGAGCTCGTGCGTCAATCAAAACGATACGGACTGCTGTGTCGTTCGCTCGTGGCGTCGCGCTTGAAGGCACCGTTCTACCCTCCCCCATTTGTTTGTTTTCCTCCACCGACTCGCTCTGGTTGGACAGAAGAGGCAAGTCGAATGGGAGCACTTTCAATTAACGGCTAGACGTTTTCAAGGACGCTACTCACTTCGCGGGCCCTGCGGCCTTAGCTCTGCCTAAATACGAGACTACTCCCTTCCAGCCCCCCCCCCCCCCCCTCTCTCTCTCTGTTCTCTTCTGCTCAGAATTGTCTTTGTCGCTTCAGCCGTACTGTCATGCTTACTGCCATCTGTATCACAGCGTCCTCTTACGGTAGTTTTGCGCTGTCTACATGTTTCACTGCACGTTGTGGTCAAAGGATTACTTCGAAATTTCTTCTCGTGCGAGTGGTTGGCCTGAGTACTCGCGGCTATTCGCTTATGTTGTACAGGTAGTGAGTGAAGGAAAAGAGAACAGCAGTTTTCTTGCTGTGAGTATTAGAAAGTTACGATGAGTGTAGTACACTATCATATCTTGGAGCTCTGACTACTTACGTAAATTGTCTCTTTCAATAACACAGGCAATAAGCTGATATTAGCAGTTCAGTAACCACCAATTCTTTCTTGCGTGACTGATACGGCCACTGTGCGTATAACTTGTGGAATTCCGGGGACATACCAGCAGAAAATACAATATTTACTTTTTGGTTTCTCATTCCACCAATAAGTTTCTGAGTTACTGGGATAGAAAACTGCAGCAGAAATGTGGCACTTCAGATTTATTTGCTTAGTCGTGCAAAATGCTCTGCGAATATACTTAGAATTTGTTATCTCAACCATGTTTGACCCAGTTTACTCACTTTAATCAAGATTTCTGGTATTTCTCGCCTGCGTTAGAGGCGATGTCCTTGATGCTAAGCCTGCCAGGCAATTGAGCGGTACAATTCCAGACCTTATCCTTTCCGCAGACAATTAAACAGCTCGGCAATGGCCGCTGGCATATTTATCAGCACGTGAGATCAATGGTCGCTGCCACTGAATGCATGCATTTTGTAGAAGCTTTACGCCAATTTGGGCACTCATTTCTGCACCATATTTTGGGCGATCGCTTGTACGATGAATATAGTCTGCAAGCGTAGATTAGGTGGGCTATGCTTTCCCGCACTTTGCATGCAGTGGTGACCTTATCAGTTTGATTTTTAATAAAAGATGCGTTGTGTTTGTCCCTCTTAGATAATATCGGTGTTTACATTCTCTATCGCTGCTAGTAGTAAGACCACATGGCATGCAAAATTCGCACATAGGACCGTAGGTGAGAATAGGTCCGTACTGCTTTTAAGAATTGGTCCAGACAGCACGTCCTGCGTGCGCTACGCAACACACGACACTACAAAGAACGGCCTTGATATCCGCACTCCACATTAACCAGTTGCCATCCCTTTAGCTAACACATGCCCTTAGCCAATGAAATGGCACTATATGTGCAAGTCGCACATCGCAGGTACGTTAGAGTTTCCTTAGAGACACTGGTCTCTATTAGACACTTTAGTCAAGGGATGAGTAGTGTGTTTTGTGTACGCTGTGTATCCTTGTGCTCAACTGGGCACATACGATTTTATTATCCATCCTCTATAACCATCTCGAGTAGCATGCTAGGCATACCACCAGGCAAGCATCTCCGGGGTTCATTAATTAAAAAGGCGCCTCTCTATCTTGCACGGTCAGTACAAGATAGAGACGTGTCACGCCACAAGGTGGCGCGACGCCCCTGAATTTGTTCACCTACTTCTGGTCTATCTATCTACTTCTGTTGCCGGACGCGATCTCCTGAAACGTAGCCTATAACAGCTTCTCTGTAAAAATTACTAGGCGTCCCTTATGCTACAACTAAGACGACTTAGGCGTAAGCCAGAACGCCGCTAACTCAATGACACGACGACCACTTTTTATTGCGATAGCAATTATATGGTCACTCAAAGCGGATTTCAGCTGTCGGCGTCGCCGTCGCCGTGAGGTTCCATATGACGTCAACGGCGATGAAATCGTTGCCGCGCACCAGACGCTGTATGTGCGAGGGAAAAGGCGGGAGGGACGCGCGCTTTCACGGGGAGCGAACGCACGGCGGAGAACAAACGCGCGTTCTGCGCCGTGCTTCCTGACGGGCTGCAGAATTAAGCGTCTCTTTCCTCCTTTACAATCACCATATATATATAATATATATATATATATATATATATATAGAGATAGAGAGAGAGAGAGAGAGAGAGCAAACGCGACTTCTTCCGTCGCGCGAAAGGCCATGGGGGGACGGGAGGGAGGGAGTGGAGGGGAGGCGACGTTTAGCTGCGGCACCAAATGCGTATTTATATAAAAAATATTTGCTGATATTGGCGAACGTTGTGCCTATTAGAAAACACGTGAAGGCTTTTTCTTTCCCGTTCGCCTTGCTGTAGATGAAAAAAAAAAAAAAAAACACCGCATATCCACGGGGTGAATGATGATGAGTGGGCGAAGCTCCGGAG
>NW_023606272.1:0-100001 GCF_013339745.2 Dermacentor silvarum
TCCTTCTCTTAAGCGGGGGAGCCCTCTGTACCGGCAGCAGCATTGGCGTCGCATAAGAATTATGTAGACGCTTGCGAGGCCTGCTGCGTGGCGCCGAAACGGCGTCTCGGGCCTAGTTCTCCTCGCGCCCGCTCTGGCGCCACTACTCTGGTACAGCTAGGGTGCCTCGATGCCCAAGGTGCCCTATAGTACAGCCAATGCCTCCTTTACTAGTAAAGGAGGCTTTACTAGTAAAGGAGGCATTGGTACAGCCGATCACGGAGAAGCGCTTCCACAGCCGCGTTGGTACGCGCGACAGTGACTCTAATCAGGTCGTAAATAACGCGTTTTATAGTTGAACATTACAGGTTAAATATTGAAGTTGTTATTAGAAGTGCTGATTACCCTACATATGTGAAAGGTCTGCCCTATAGGAGTGGGAATCTTTTGTAGAGTGGGCCTCAATGCCCCATGAACGCTGCCCGCTCGACTCACCTGAAATGAAAAGTGCTCTATTACGAATAATCGGCAGTGGATTTACGTGTTTCTTCAAGACGAAGCAGTGAGTGATGCAGGCACTGAGGAGGGTAGTCAAAGGGCCCTGATGCATTTTCTCCTGAACTATAACTTTCCCTCCATCTCTCTGTTCTTTGAAATCTGGCATTTGCGGCAGGTTGGGCAGGTTAGTAAAGGTGCATGACTTCACTTTTGCCACGAAACGGTGGCAAAATAAGATACGCAGAAATGACAAACGCTTGATCTGTGTACGTTTCTTCCTTCTGCCTCCGTTTTTTTTTTTTAACGCGCTGCTCATCTAGCATCTTGCCCGTGCTTCTGACATTCTTTTTTTGCATGTACTGCGGATAACTGGGAAACACAGTCGGGACCGCCGTCGGAAGCAAAAGCCTAATCTTCGTGTTCTTTTTATAGTCATTCTCAGTAAAATGTAACGTACATATCAGCGACCTGTCGTTTGGTTCCCACTTGCTTTCTTTCCCTGACGGCCCTTGGCGAGAAATTCTTCAGCCACGCTTCCCGACGCTGTAGATCACAGGGGAATTCGTATTAGTTCAGAGTAGCGTCTCTTCTCGCGTTCGAGTTGCACAGCGGCACACAAGAGCTACGCGGTATCACACCGCTAGAAAAAACCGTCTGCCACACACGCGCACACCACAGAACCGTACACAAGCACAGGAAAGATGAGGCAAGCTGCTCACACACACGATCACACAAAAAAAGCACACGAGAATGCGCACAAAAAAGCACACCACGTATAAATCCTGAGGCAACCACGTTGTAGCACGAACCGGCGTCTGCCTTGCGTACCGGAGCAGTGGCGTCCTCACAAAAAAAAAAAAAAAAAAAAAATTACACCATTCTCCCGTAGGGGAACCCTGAGTAGTATGCGCAGCAGCCATGGGGTCGACCACGGCGCTGACACTGGCGCTGTCCGTGGCACTCATCGCGGCGTTGCGTAGGTAAGATTTCCGACGCTGCTCGACGAGTAATGGCTGATCTCGTCGAAAACCTCCGAGCCGCCCCCAGAGGCACTGGCAAGTCACCAACGCCACGCGCGTTCGGTGCGAACGCGGATAAAACACCGACGGCGTCGACAACAGTTCTGCGCGTTGTGGCGCCCCCCAGCGGAGTATGCAGCGCCTGCCGTCGCGCCTCTAACCTAAGCTGCTTCGCATTATCGCGCGCGGAACCGCCGGTGTTGCCATTCGTTGCGCAATCCAGAGAGGAGAGGAGGGGGAGGAGGATGCGCATGCGCAGTAGGGGTGTGGACGCCGCACGGCGGAGGGAGGGAGTGACATAGCCCCGACCATAAGCTGCTTCGCATCTAAAACAGCGGCCGCATCTGTCAACTCAGCCGAGACGCGCTCGCCCATTGACGGCGACGCGACGCAGCAGGCCGCATCTTTTACGTGCGAAGCATCTTATGGTCGGGGCATAGCCTCCTATATTTTATTGCGATAGCAATTATATGGACACTCAAAAGCAGATTTCTGCCGTCGCCGTGAGGTTCCGTATGACGTCAATGGAGATGAAATCGTCGCCGCGCGCCGAACGCTGTATGTGCGAGTGAAAGGGCGCGAGGGGCGCGCTTTCACGGGGAGTGAACGCACGGCGGAGAACAAACGCGCGTTCTGCGCCATGCTCGCTTAAGGGCTGCAGAAGTAGGCGTCTCTTTCCTCCTTTACAATCACCATATATGTAGAGCAAACGCACCTTCTTCCGACGCGCGAGAGGCCGTGGGGGAGGGGGGGAGGAGAGGGAGGCGACGTTTAGCTGCGGCACCAAGTGCCTATTTATATCAGAGGCTCCGGCAACAGTCACCAACGCCGCACGCATTTTGAGCGAACGCGGGCAAAACGCCGACGGCGTCGACAACAGCTCTGCGTGTTGCCGGTGCTGCTGCATGTCCAAGTTTATGCAGCTGATAAAGCTACTATCATTACTCCGTATAGCTCTCCACAAATTTGCTATCGTAATTGATGCTTCGCCTTTCAGGTGAAACTACGACAACTTTTTTTAATGCCCGCGCAGTGGAACGGCGGAGGCCGTCCGCTGCCCTCCCCCTTCCTCCTCGATTTACGCCTGCCTTCTCCGCAAGAGGCTCTCGCACCCCACACCCCATACGCACCCCATACGGCAGGAACGCTCGCGTTCCTGTCGACGCGAGCGGCGTCGCTTGACGCGTTTCGATCTTGGACGCAAGCGGGTATAAATACGGGTCCACCGCTCGTGCTGCCAGAGTCCGACGAACGCCGTAGGCGCGCTTGCTGTTTTCGCTGTTGCCGAGTTCGCTTGCTTTAGGGGCACAAGTTCGCCCAATAAATTCTATTTTAAGTTCATCGTTGACGCAGTGTTACTTTCTGTCTACCTGCGTGCCAGGCAGCCCACCGTCACCTACGTGACAATATTTTATGCTGCATTACTTTCGACATACCTATTTGCTTTTCTATCCGCACTGTGGAATCAGTTGGGGTGCCCTGCGCCCGACAAGATGCAGTACTGCTACGTACCACGCTGCAAGTCTTCGAGCAAACAACGGACGCCGGGCATATCGTTCCACGAGATACCAAGCGATCCGGAACTGCAAGCGAAATGGCTAAAGGTCATTTCTTGGGACGACTGGACACCGAATACGACATCGTGTTACTCGACTGTATGCAGCCGACACTTCGGTTTCTCCGAATTCAAGGAGGGCTGCAAAATTCGCAAACTCAAGAAAGACGCTGTTCCCAGCATTTTCGAAGAGTAACCTGCGTACCTGTAGCCTCCGAAAAATAGAGAGAGAAACGACGGGTCTGTGAGTAAACGTGAGGCAGCTGCGCCAGTGAACACACCACCGCCGAAACGAAGAGCAGTTGAGAGCCAACTGGAGTCTCCTTCGCTTCCTCTCAATGACTTGCCGTCCGTCGACGTCGCCTCTCAACAGTTATCACTGATGGATTGCTCCGCAACCGAACTGCCACTACCTCTGGAAAACGGCGCAAGCGAGCGCTGCATCACTACGACCGTGCAGGTGGACAGAGCTGTGCAGGTGTCGTCATTATTCTCGGTTTCGGCAATGGACAAACGAAAGTGGAGACGTAAGGAGCGAGACTCGAACGCGCGAATTGAGCGACTCAAGAGTACCGTTGACAAGTACAAACAGGAACTGCAAAAGCTCAAGGAAGAATGCTACGTGTCTGCATTCCTGCAAGTTGTGGAGAAAGCAAAAGAGAAAGGCTTGGCTGCTTCAATATTAGTGGAACAAGTTCAGAATTTCGCGAAGAAGAAACCAACGTGGTCTGAGGTGACAGTGCGCCATGCTGTGGTTTTGCGTAACCTCTCGACTCGTGCATACGGACACGTAAGGAGCACAGGTATTCTTCGGCTTCCCTGTCGAAGTACCCTCGAGCGCTTTATGGGCTCATCACGTGGAGAAGTTGGCATGACCGAACTCGTGAAGCAAAGGCTGTCTGCAGAACTCGCTTCTCAACCCTCATTGCAAGCGAGGGCATGCTCTCTAATTGTAGACGAAATGCGCGTCAAAGAACGGCTACTGTATCACAAGCAAAGAGATGCCTTCATCGGCGAAGTGGACTATGGTGTGAACTTCCCCAAAGAAACAACAAATGAGCCTGTGCTGGCGAACTCACTCTTGTGTGTCGTCCTTAATGGCCTTTCAGTTTTGTTCAAAATACCCGCGGCGTACTTTTTCGCGAGAAACTGCACTGGCCGTGAGCTGCACATGCTTATGAGACACCTTCTAAAGGAAGTTGAAGAAATAGGATTTTTCGTTGTGCGCATTGTCACAGACAACCACAAGATCAATGTCTTGGCTATGCAACTTCTGTGCAACGGAAGCCTCAAGCACTGCATTGACCACCCTGGAAAACTGAATCGAAAGCTCTTTCTTGCATTCGATCAGTGCCACCTGATCAAAAACGTGCGATCACAGCTTTTGTCCCGTGACATCGGAAAAGGCGGTGAAATATCAGCGAACCACTTGAAGAGCCTCTACAGAATGCAGCAAGGCAGCTTTGTAAATCCAGTACGATTTTTGACGAGAAAGCACGTATTGCCTACGAATATGGAAAAAATGAACGTGCAGAGAGCAGTGCAAGTTTTTTCTCCTCCCATGACAGTTGCAATGAAGCTCTTGCAAGAGCAGGCGGGCCACACGTGCGACGCAAGCTTCGCGGGTGTTGGACCGCCGGTGCAATTTATGGACACCGTGCACCGCTGGTTCGTGCTCATGGACGTGAGTAATTGTACCCAGCACATACATCAGAAGAATGCAGACTGCAAGCAGTTTGCATCTGCAGGCGATGAACGGCTAATCTGGCTGGAGACAAGCTTCCTCGACTACCTGGCCGATCTCAAAAGTCAGTGCCTGGCAAAGAACTTCCTAACCAAAGAGACTTATGAGGGTGTTGTGATCACAACTCGTTCGAACGTTGAGTGCATTAGATATCTTCTTGAAGAGATGTCTTTTCACTTCGTTTTGATGAGGAAAATGTCATCGGACCCAATTGAGTCGTTCTTTGGCTGGCTGAGGAAATCACCAGGATCAAATGACCAAACGGACGTCCGCGCCGTGCTCACAGGCATTGAGAAAACCCTCAAGACCGGTATAGCATCGGCGTCGAGTACAAGCAACATAATGGCAGCAGAAGAGATTGATTGCTTGTCAATTCTGCCGCAACAGAAAAACACAAGGGAGCAAACCAGCGAGAAATTCCCTGCAGATGCACGTAGAGAGCTCATAGAGCGACTAAACCGAGATAAACCTCTACTTCCCACTCCAGATGTGGCCGCATTGGCTATGGTTGGTGGCTACCTCGCAAGAGCCGTACGAGAAAACTTCGAATGTGAGGAGTGCTTCGCGCTCTTAACAAAGCCAAACGCCTCGACACCACCGGACTCGCTCATTAAACACCAAGACCGCGGTGTACTTCTTTACCCGTCCGCACAACTTCTAGATGTTCTCTACGCACTACAGAAGTTCGTCGAAGTTCTTCTAGCAAGAAGAAGGCGTATGCATCACCCTTTAAAGGAGGCTGTGAACAATGCTACCGAAAGCCTCCGCGAGCACAAAGCTTTGATGTGTTCAAAGCCAGGCCACCAAGAAAATTTGCTCAAATTGTTGCTTACGAAGTTCTTTCGCCCAATATTCACCAATTTCGCTCTGAAAGCGACAGACAAACAAGATGTCGCCAAAGTGGTCACAATAAAGCCACTGTCACGAAAGACCCTGAAACTGTGAGCTTGATCTCACAGCTGGGGGCCTAAGTGAAAGGTCCAGTTTTCACAATATGTTTCGTGTTGCTTGCTTTCAATGTACTGTGGGGATGGAAAGAAACGCGAACAGTGCGGCACCTACATTCTCTGATATTTCGCATTTCTTTTCGAGTGGTTGTAGCCTGCATGATAACTAGAAGCCACTAGAATAAAACTATTCTAGCATCTTTTTATTCCCACCAGGGTCACAGCAGGATGAAAACATCGCGCCGCACTGTTTGCCTTTCATCCCATCACCCCTGTACATTATGAACAAACACCAGTGGAACCTGCGCATTTATTTCACAGCTCCATCTCTAATACGAGCGCAAGTTTCTCTCCACAAGCACGCGCGCAACGGCGTAGTCGCGTCGTCTGCTCTGGGACTGGGTATGGGGTTGCAGCGCGGCGTGGTGGCGAGCGCATGAACTAGAAGGTACGGGCGAAGCGCCTTGCTGCGCTCGCCACTCGGCGGGCATGAAAAAATATAGGAGGCTATGGTCGGGGCTATGTCACTCACTCCCTCCCTCCGCCGTGCGGCGTCCACACCCCTATTGCGCATGCGCATCCTCCTGCCCCTCCTCTCCTTGTCTCATCTCCTCTCCTCTCAGCATTCCTCCTCTCCGACGCTCCTCTCCTCTCCGGATTGCGCAACGAATGGCAACACCTGCGACTCCGCGCGCGATAATGTGAAGCAGCTTAGGTTAGAGACGCGACGGTAGGTGCCCCAGAGGCACCGGCAACAGTCACCGACGCCACGCGCATTCGGTGCGAACGCGGGCAAAATGCCAACGGCGTCGACAACAGTTGTACGCGTTGCTGGTGCTGCTGCATGTCTAAGTTTATAAAGCTGATAAAACTACATTGAGTCGACCCCACGGCTGCTTCGCATACTACTCAGGGTTCCCCTACGGGAAGATGGTGTAATTTTTTTTTATTGCGATAGCAATTATATGGACACGTTCACCGGATTTCTGCCGTCGCCGTCGCCGTGAGGTTCCGTATAGATAAAATCTTCGCCGCGCGCCATATGCCCGAGCGGAAGCGTGTGGGGATGCGCGCTATCACGGAGAGCGAACGCACTCAATCTTCCACGCGCAAGCAAGGAAGCGGGAAGCGAGCGCCGGAGGGAGCGGGGGGGGGGGGGGGGGGGGGGGGGCGCATTTCTACTCTGCCCACAACCGCACTCGTCGCTCGCTCGTACCGTCTCTTATCTCCACACGGCTCTCACCTTTCTGCGCCGTGCATTCGCCGCTCAGTTTCCGTTGAAGCGATGGACCACACGTACCTTCGCCCGCTGCGACGTATATGCGCTTACTGCCAGCGTTTTGACAGTCGTTGTCTGCAGTCATTCAGTGTGATCTATTCATGTTTGTTTGTGCGCGCTCACACCACAGTTAGTAATAGTCGGGCCACATTTTCCAACGCACGCTACACATGCAATGCTGCCCGGGTCGGCAGTGCAGCGCTACAGGTGTGTCCCTTCGCACGCGCTGCCCACGGGAAGCGCTTCTCATCAACACCACCGTTTCACACGCGCCTTCTCGTGGTCATCGAGTCTCTCTTCATGTCGGTCTACTTACGCCGCAGCACACCTGCTTACTTAATCATCTCATGTTTACTACAATTCATATTGCTACCAAAGCCACTCACCTTACTTCGTATGACATTGCTGTGTTGCTATCGCATTCATTGCTTCGCCCTTAGGGCGAAACTGTGACATTTTTTTTTTATGTAGCGGCCGTGACACAACGCTCGAGTGGCTGGCATGCACCGGTATGGGCTAGCGTTCCGAATGATAATTGTCACGTAGTAGTGACGGTGAAGAAACAGTCGCAAAACTGTGAATGACAAAACGGACTTTATTGGGCGAACCTGTGCCCACAAAAGCAAGTTGCACTCCAAGGTAAACGATAGCGGCGAACACAGTCGGCGATCGTCGAAAATCTGATCTAAAGCCCCTATATTTATAAAAGTAGCGCCATTCTTAGATCTTGCCGCCACCGCGCTCACCCCGGCGCTTCCTCCTCGCCCTCTCTTAGCCGCCTCCTGTCGCAGAAGCGAGAATAAAGAATCAAAGTAAACACTTAGCAAGACATTACAGCAACAAACACAGGAAAGTTCGGGCAGGAAGCGGGCGTGTGTGCGTGCTATAGTCTCAACGCGAAGCAGCGGAGACGAGACGACGAGAGAAGCGGTGTTGGTCTCACCATAGAAGGTCGTTGTATCGGACCGTCGTACAGGCTACCAGTGCGGGGCAGCTCTGGTGTGGAGTGAGAAGACAGGCGGCTCGGCAGCACGGGAAGACGGCGCTGGCGTTCTGGCCAGGCAGCTGGTCGTGGAGCTCAGGCCCGTAGCCCGACAGCTCTCGGTCTGCCCACGGGCGTAGACGCTCACCGGCCTCGGGCAGCAGTTCCCCAATGGATGGTGTGGCGACGCCCAGGAACGGGTTGGCAAGAGGCCCCGTGATGTCCTGGTGGATCGGGTCCGGAACCCGATGGCCGTCTTCAACCCCCGATCCGGTGGCCGACCTTCTCCTGGTGCTGCTTCTGGAACTCTTCATCCCTGCTGCCAGCGCGCTCCTTTTTCTGCTGCTCTGGTCGATTCGTCGATTTCTCATTGGCTGCTCGAGGCTCTGTGTTCCTTTGTGATTGGATTGGCTTTCTTTTGTTGTTTTTCTTGTGCCCCGTGTTCACGCGCCGGACGGTCTTCGGCGTCATCGTTTTCCAACAGCATGGAATTCGCCTCGGTGCGCGCACTACTCGTCGTCTGCTCTTTGTCTCCAACCACCGCACCGTGTTGCACACCACAAATATCACCGTCGCGCACTACACATCACAGTTACCAAGAAGGACGTGTACCCACTACCACGTATCAATGATTCTTTAGACAGGTTACAGCGAGCTAAGTATTTTTCATTTCTCAATCTCAAGAGCAGTTATTGGCAAATTGAGGTAGATGAACGAAAGTGCGAAAAAACTGCTTTCGTCACTCCAGATGGCCTTTACGAATTCAGAGTACTTCCTGTCGGTCTCTGTTCGGTACCAGCAACTTTCCAGCGAATGATGGAAAGTTTTGCATACAGTTTTTCATACAGAGCATCGTCCTACGGCATGGCGCCCTATCGCACGTCATCACAGACCGAGGAAAAGCCTTTACAGCACAGCTCACTAAAGACGTTTTTAAACTCAGCTGCACGACCCACCGAAGGACAACTGCCTATTGTCGCAAGATGCGAAGAATCCGCAGACAAACGGCTTGACCGAACAACTGAACAAAACGATGACTGACATGCTGTCTATGTACGTAGACGTACAGCACAAGACGTGGGACAAGATACTTCCTTACATAACCTTTGCCTAGAACACTGCGACGCAAGAAACAACACGCTTCACGCCGTTTTACCTCATTTACGGCCGTGAAGTGCAGACTATGTTAGAAGCAATGCTGCTGTGCGACAACATAGATCATCTCAATCTCACCCAAGATGCCGAACTTTTCGTGAAACGCGTGGAAGAAGCCCGTCAGCTTGCCCGAGTGCACATAAAGAAACAACAGAGCACCGATGCGCGCCATTACAATCTCCGCCATTGACAGGTCGAGTTCCAACCTGGTGATCAAGTCTTGGTCTGGACTCCCGTGCGCCGAAAAGGACTATCTGAGAAGCTTTTGAGTCGCTACTTCGGACCTTACAGAGTGTTGCAGCGAATTAGTGACGTGAATTACGAAGTCCTTCCTGATGAAAGCCAGCCTCCCCGACGTCGACAACTGCAATCTGAGATTGTGTACGTTGTGCGGTTGAAACCGTACTACAGTCCCTAATATCCGACGTTTTCAGCCTCTTAGGTTAAATTTGGTTGTTTGTCGTCCCTCGGTGCCTTGTGACTATATCGCACACCAAAGTGATTGTGACTACAGCCAATGTGTTCGTCCTAGGCCATCTCGGCGCTCTCATGTCAAGCCTGTGTATGTTTTCCTTCTCTTTCTTTTTTTTGAAGAGGGGGTAATGCCACATGGTGTGGCACAGCAAGGGGACTGGTGAAGAAGAGAACGAGGTACGTCTCGGCATCGCGCGTCGACGCTTACGCTTGCATGGATCCTTATTCAGCGTGTATTCTACAACAGGGTATACACGACAATATCCTTCGATTTCATGAAATTTCCAATTTTACGAAAGTTTGATCATTGCTTATTGCTTCTTGACTTGGTAAAATCGTGAGTCAACTAGTGCAATCATCTTGATGATGGCTAGTTAATTGGATCTGAAACAGCACTACTGTTACAAGGACACTATCCTGTATTGTGCATGCATAGTTTGCATGCGCATCACTTCTGGTCCATTCTGTGTCCGTGTCATTGCCAGGTACCTGGCTGCTCGCACTGCTGCATTGTGGTTGATCTGGGGTTTCTGCGCGTGTCGTGATCATTCGGCTGCCGCGCAAGAGGTAACACTACAAAGAAGCTGAGCAACAGAGAATCAGGCATATACCGAGTTTCACACGTAACCTGAGCCAAGGATTTAATAAGAAGTGGTAAACCTCGCAGCTGGGTGACACCAAAAACATATTGTTAACCATCATGTGGCACTCAACAGAGCACTTTTTATATTCCACTTAATTAGCTAACTAAGAAGAACTATTTAAAAAATTGAATCACTTTAGAGCCAGGTGCGTCTCGTTACATTGTAGAGGGGGTCCAGAAACAATCAATACATTTTACAGTGGCAACGTATCTCCTCTGTGGTGCTATTTCCTGGCACATAAAGAAAGCCCCAGAAATTTGACATTGAGCCTTTTATCAAGCTGACTTTTGAAGAAGATAAAGGTGGGAGCCTCCTTTTCACCGCACGCACTGGTAATGTGTGCTCCCACCAGCCTTGCCTTCTGTGTGTACCGAAAGACAACCCACTCGGGAAAGTACCTGAACTTGGAGTTCACCCAAAAGCTCAAAAACACTCGCATGGTTTGTTTGCTAGTTCAATGGGCACAAAGCACCTGCAAAGAAGTCTTCAAGAGAAGCTCAGGACCAGTGAAGCTGACCTGACAAGGAATGGGTACCCCAAACACTTATTATTACGGGAGCATTCTTAGGGTACTCCATACACTTTTGGGGGGCTATGTTTGCATCTAACCGTTTTCTTGCCTACCTGGGTTACTCATCAGGCTGTTGTGCTGAGGGTTCGAAAACAACCAACTTGGGTCACTGAGTACGAACCTCTTTCATGCCGACGTGGGTCACTGTAGATGCAGGTACTGCTCTTACAAGAACTTGGAGCATGGGTATGTGCCAGCAGGCGTGTGCCGCGCTTGCCTTTGACATCAACTTGTCCAACTAGGTATGTGCCGCCTGACGAAAAAGATCCCTCAAATTTCTCCGATGTTGAGTGGAACCACACCCACGTCACAAAAGTTTCACAAAGACAGCAACCCAAATGCATTAGCAGGATGAACGCCTTTGACATCAACTTGTCCAACTAGGTATGTGCCAATGGGAATGTGCTGCCTCTACAATGACGAAAAAGATCCCTCAAATTTCTCCGATGTTGAGTGGAACCACACCCACGTCACAAAAGTTTCACAAAGACAGCAACCCAAATGCATTAGCAGGATGAACGCCTTTGACATCAACTTGTCCAACTAGGTATGTGCCAATGGGAATGTGCTGCCTCTACAATGACGAAAAAGATCCCTCAAATTTCTCCGATGTTGAGTGGAACCACACCCACGTCACAAAAGTTTCACAAAGACAGCAACCCAAATGCATTAGCAGGATGAACGCCTTTGACATCAACTTGTCCAACTAGGTATGTGCCAATGGGAATGTGCTGCCTCTACAATGACGAAAAAGATCCCTCAAATTTCTCCGATGTTGAGTGGAACCACACCCACGTCACAAAAGTTTCACAAAGACAGCAACCCAAATGCATTAGCAGGATGAACGCCTTTGACATCAACTTGTCCAACTAGGTATGTGCCAATGGGAATGTGCTGCCTCTACAATGACGAAAAAGATCCCTCAAATTTCTCCGATGTTGAGTGGAACCACACCCACGTCACAAAAGTTTCACAAAGACAGCAACCCAAATGCATTAGCAGGATGAACGCCTTTGACATCAACTTGTCCAACTAGGTATGTGCCAATGGGAATGTGCTGCCTCTACAATGACGAAAAAGATCCCTCAAATTTCTCCGATGTTGAGTGGAACCACACCCACGTCACAAAAGTTTCACAAAGACAGCAACCCAAATGCATTAGCAGGATGAACGCCTTTGACATCAACTTGTCCAACTAGGTATGTGCCAATGGGAATGTGCTGCCTCTACAATGACGAAAAAGATCCCTCAAATTTCTCCGATGTTGAGTGGAACCACACCCACGTCACAAAAGTTTCACAAAGACAGCAACCCAAATGCATTAGCAGGATGAACGCCTTTGACATCAACTTGTCCAACTAGGTATGTGCCAATGGGAATGTGCTGCCTCTACAATGACGAAAAAGATCCCTCAAATTTCTCCGATGTTGAGTGGAACCACACCCACGTCACAAAAGTTTCACAAAGACAGCAACCCAAATGCATTAGCAGGATGAACGCCTTTGACATCAACTTGTCCAACTAGGTATGTGCCAATGGGAATGTGCTGCCTCTACAATGACGAAAAAGATCCCTCAAATTTCTCCGATGTTGAGTGGAACCACACCCACGTCACAAAAGTTTCACAAAGACAGCAACCCAAATGCATTAGCAGGATGAACGCCTTTGACATCAACTTGTCCAACTAGGTATGTGCCAATGGGAATGTGCTGCCTCTACAATGACGAAAAAGATCCCTCAAATTTCTCCGATGTTGAGTGGAATAAAACCTACGTCACAAGGGTTTCTCAAAGACGGCAACCCGAAGCATTAGCAGGATGCGCCACAAATGCATCGGGTGTGGTGCCGCTCTCCAATGAACGCCTTTCAAAGCACCGACGATTAATAAGAGAGCTGCGCCATGAATGCACTGGGTACGTGCGCCACTGAGTGTGCGGCAAGCGAGGGAATAATTCTCGGTGTTTGCAGGCACGAGCGCGCCCTGCTTCTCGAGTTATGTCACTATATCTTGATTCAATGCTAAACGCTTTACCAACGATAGTCATAACGAAATGGGTTCTGCCGCAATTCTTCACAGTACAATAGAGCTCCCATTTAACAGGTCAAGCAAGAAGACAGAAGCTCACTACTGTCTCAGATATATGAAGTGTTAAAAAATTAAAATTATATTTAGAGGTCTCACATGCTGTTACATTTGGCGTAGCGGCCAAAGGGCAGGGGCCGGGTCATTGTGGTATCGATGTCAAATGACATGCCACCGAGACAATGTGGACGTTGAGATGCTGACAAATTTGACACTCTTGCTTGCCTCTGTTCTACCCAAGCAACTTGTTCATGATTGTGATGTGTGGAGTGTGCAACAGGGTGCGGTGGATGGAGACAGACAAGAAGCAGACGACAAGGAAAGCGCGTGCGGAGGCCAATTCCGTGCTGGATGGAAGACGGCAACGTCGAAGAGCGTCAATCAGCAAAAGACGAATTGGCCAGAGTGGCAGAAAAGCGAGGTGCGCTGGCAGAAGAGAAGGAGGAGTTCCACGAAGCGACGCCAGGAGAACGCCGGCCACCGGACCGGGAGATGAAGACGGGCCGTCGGGTTCCGGACCCGAGCCACCAGGACTTCCTGGGCGTCGCCACTCCACCCGATCAAGAACTGCTGCCCGAGGCCGGCGAGCTTCTGCGCCCGTGGGCAGAACATGAGCAGTTGGGCTATGGGCCCAAGTTCTACACCCAACTGCCTGGCCAGAACGCCGCCGCCATCTGCTCGTGCTGCCAAGCAGCATGCCTTCCCTCTTCAAGCCAGAGCTGCCGCACTGGTGTGAGTGTGAGTACAGAGCTACTCACTAAGGAGGCATGTGCAGAGTCAAAGGTTGATAACCATGGCTCACAATGCAAGGTACCATTTAGGTCACCATTAAATGAACAAGTGTGCATGCAAGGTGACCAGTATTGCATTCTTGAAAGGGTCTGTGACATGGCGCAGAATGAGTCTACTAAACAACACTCTGTTGAGGTGTCTCAAAGTAATCTGACAAAGTGTAGCACATTGGCTTTGCATTGTGTGACTAATAAGAAAGCAGATACATCATCTGTGATGTCGTTTGTGACTGCAGGAATTTTGATTGAGATAACTCCGTGTTCTGCCGATTGGTCAACACGATAGGCTAGCAGATGTGGAGCGATCATTAGGACATATGTGTGTAGGTGCACGGTTTTAGAGCACATTTTGTTCGATGCCAATGATTTCCGGGTTGTAGCTTTCAAGTCAAAGCACTTCAAGAGTGGTGGATGTCTTCAAAATTGCAGTAGAGTGGCCCTGATTGGGACTACCGATATGAAGGTGAAGCGTGAAATTTGTTTCATCTGGGATGGGATAACCTGAGAAGCTGATCCTGTGTTATAGGAACACATAGTGTTGTGCGTCGCATGCCCTGTGAATCTTCTTTAGGACTTGAAAGCGTTGTGTGTTTGGACCTGGTCAAGGTTAGGTGGTAGACCCACAGTGAACGTCGAGTGATAGTTGTGTGAACTTGTCGCGCACTAGCGACAGTTTTTTCTTTGGAAAAGCTTTTTCAAAAAGGGGGCTTTTGTGATGTGTGGAGTACGCAACACAGTGCGGTGGATGGAGACAGACAAGAAGCAGACGACAAGGAATGCGCGTGCGGAGGCCAATTCCGTGCTGGATGGAAGACGACAACGTCGAAGAGCGTCAATCAGCAAAAGACGAATCGGCCAGAGCGGCAGAAAAGCGAGGTGCGCTGGCAGAAGAGTAGGGAGAGTTCCACGAAGCAACGCCAGGAGAAGGCCGGCCGCCGGACCGGGAGATGAAGACGGGCCGTCGGGTTCCGGACCCGAGCCAACTGGACTTCAACTGACCGGGGCCTCCTGCCAACCCGTTCCTGGCGTCGCCACTCTACCCAACTCTACCCAACAAACGGCTTTGTCCTCAATTGGGTTCTCGGAGGCACCGAGAACCGGAGCTTACTTTGAGAACCTGAGGCGGAGCCTCCGAGAACTGTCAGAACCAATTAAACAAAAGAACCTGTTATCACAATGATGTCATTGTGAAACCGTATTCTGGCACTACATACTTTTTAAAGTGCGGGCTAATTGCCGTTGCAAAGTGTTGGGCTTCATGCCAATGCATTCATCCAGTCAAGGAGTGCTTGGGCATACTGTGGAGTGGATTTCCTTCTTGTGAGCTTGTGTCGTTGCCTTTCCCTTATCATCAGTGGAACAATGTGGCGGCATGTGTGCTTTGTGTGGACCTTCACCCCCTTGGAGGCGGAGTTTTGTGATGCCTAATGACCACTGGATTGGCCGATTATGATATCTTCTGTTTGGCTGTTTCTCTACCAAGCGACGTAGCAAAGACAGATGGGGATTTCAAGAGCCATCTTGCAGGTGGGCTCTGGCAGAGTGTAGACCAGAATGTGGTTTAAGTTCCGGGAGCATAGGCCAGCTAATCGTTTTTGAGATGCACTGGTGGTGTAGGCCAGAGCATAACCCTCTCTGTGATGCCCGACTCCAAAACCACGACACCCAATCCTACAGTGCCAGAACCACAACCTGATTAAGAGGCATGCCATAGTGTTCCCGGGGACTCTGGATTAACTTTGACCACTTGGGAGTTCTTTAATGTGCAGCTAAATCAAAGTACACAAGGGTTTTTTGCATTCTGCCCCCATCGTGGCTGGAATCAAATCTTCAAGCTCGGCTGCACAACGCTAGAGCCACTGAGCTGCACTGAGCTACCATGGCGAGTTTATGAGGTTTAAGTGAAGCGAAATATATATATTGTAGCTCCTCCCCTCTATAATGCTTCATGAAGAAGTCTTGAGGGCTTGTGCGAATATCAATTTTTTAGTCCAAAGTGAAGTCAAAGCAAATAGTATTTAGAATTAAGTCAAATAATTTCGAAGCAAATACACTCAAACCTTGTTAGGGGGAGCCGAAATTACTTTGTTATGTTTGTTACTTCGTTGTATTGCTACGAGAGAGACATTCAGCCTGGGGCAGATGACGAAGAAGACTGTTCTCTCTGGTGCTGGTGGCTGTCCACCATCTTAGCTACTGTGTCTCTCCCATACGGTAAATTCAGTGTCAATAGTCCCACCTTGTGCTGTTTTACGTAACATCTTTTTGGTGGACGTGCTGGGTAGTTCCCTGTTTCGATCACGGAGCTCCACAACGGCCGCCTCATCACGCTTGCGAACATGTCAGTCGGTGCAGGCACATCGTCTTCACCCCCTGCCCCTCCCGTGGCTCCGACCTACATCGTTCTGCCTCCTGCTCGTGATCCTAGTGTATTTTCCGGCCAGGATGGGGTTGACGTCGACAAATGGCTCAACCTTTACGAATGGATCAGCGCCGGCTACAAGTGGGACCCGACCCTTATGCTCGCCAACGTGCTTTTTTACCTCGATGGCCCACCGCGGGTGTGGTTCGAGATGCACGAGGCGGACATTACCAGCTGGGACTCTTTTAAAGAGAAGATCCGCGACCTTTTCGGTGACAGCACTGGTCGGCAGCTTGCTGCACAGAATGAACTTGCGACTCGTGCACAGACATCCTCCGAGTTATACGTCTCGTACATTCAGGACGTTATCGCTCTTTGCCGCCACGTTGACGAGCACATGCCTGAGTCCGAGAGGGTTTCTCATGTGCTCAAAGGTATCGCCGATGATGCTTTTAATCTGCTCGTCTATACCAACGTTGATACCGTCGACACAATCATCAAAGAGTGCTGGCGGTTTGAACAAGTGAAGAGCCGCCGTATTACCCAGAGGTTCACCCGGCTGCCCAATATGGCTGCAACTTCTTGTGATGCCGTTCGCCTGCCGCCCACCTGTGACCACGTTACTCGCATTGTTCGTCGCGAGATTGAAGCCGCCTGTCCTGCACCTATTCAACCACCCGTGTTTACACCCCACGCCAGTGACCCATCGCAGCCATCGGTGTCCCTCATCAAGCTGTCGTTAGGCAGGAGTTTGCCAATCTGGCCTTCCATCAGCGTGCCCATTGACTCGTCCTGACGCTCGGCCTTATTCCTCTGGACCCGCTCGACGCTCCTACACATCTCCCGTTTCCTTCCGCAATCCTGCGGAATGGAGAACGCCCGACCATCAGCCCATCTGCTTCTCCTGTCATCAGGCCGGGCACATTGCTCGTTATTGCCATCGCCGTTGGACCTACGCATCTCGCCAGACCTCCATGTACCCGACTCCTTTCAGACGTCCAGCTGCTGATTCCTCTACTTACCACTCGTTGTCCTCCCACGAGCCTCTTCCCTCTGACGCCACTGCTCCTGTTTGCCGCTTCTCCCGCTCCCCGTCGCCACAACGCCACCAATCCCGCTCTCCGCAGCCTCGCCGCTTTTCCTCGCCGTCCTTCTCTGGACGATCGCCGCAGGAAAACTAGATAGTGCAGCTTATGGAGGTGAAGCTGCAATGCCATCGTCCCCTGAAAATCCTCTACTGACGCTCCCCACTCACCATAGCCTCCTAGAAGTCAAAGTCGACAATGTTCCTGTGACCGCCCTCATTGACACTGGCGCACACTTGTCTATTATGAGCGCCCCTTTACGCCGCCGCCTGCAGAAGATTATGACGCCGTCTACGACACAGACAATACGTGTTGCCGATGGTGGTGCTGTTCAAGTGATCGGAACATGCACCGCCCGTGTCAGCATTGCCAGTCGTCACACTGTTGTCCTTTTTGCTGTCCTTGGTCACTGCCCCCATGACCTTATCCTTGGCCTTGACTTTCTTTCGGCACACTCGGCCTTAATTGATTGTTCATCGGAAACGCTCTGCCTTGATCTTCCTCTTGTATCAGATGCCTGCGAAACGCCCGTCAGCCGCTTAAGCCCCACCGATTTTGTTCGCCTACCACCGTGAGCCGTCACGTACGTGTGTTTGTCATCGACCCCTCCCGTTCCTGATGGCGACTATATCGTCTCTCCGATTACAGACGTCCGCCTGACGCGCAATGTTAATGTGCCACATACCATCGCCAGATTAGCTGATAACTGTGTGTTCCTCCCGCGACTAAACTTTGGTCTGACCCCCCAGTGTTGCCCCACAAGATGTCGCTTGCCCACCTCACCGCTATAACAGACCACGACGTCGAGGTTGTCGCCATAACTGCTCCTGAAGAAGCTGAAGTTTCCCGGTCACCAAGTTCCGACGACAGCATTATTTGCCCGACATGATTGCATCAGACCTTTCGCCTGACCAGGCCGACGCTCTTAGCCGGGTTTTGGCCTCATACAGCGACATTTTCGACATTTGTGATCGACCCCTGGGCCAGACTGTCGCCCACTGAATCAACACTGGCGACTCTTTGCCCATTGGCCGTCGACCTTACCGTGTGTCCGCATCAGAGCACCAAGTGATTCAAAAAGAAGTGGCTAAAATGCTTGCGAAGGACATCATCAAACCATCATCTAGTCCTTGGGCCTCTCCCATCGTATTAGTAAAGAAGAAAGACGGTTCCTGGCGTTTCTGCATTGATTATCGGCACCTCAACAATATCACCAAGAAGGACGTGTACCCTCTTCCACGTATTGACGATGCCCTCGACTGCCTCCATGGTGTCACCTTCTTTTCATCCCTGGACCTTCGATCTGGCTACTAGAAAATCGCTGTAGACCTGGGGCGCGATCTTGTACGCGTTCCAAAATGGAACGGAGGCGTTCCGTTCCATCGAGCCGCACACGATTGGTCAACCGCGACGTTCAAATTGACCAATCGTGTGCGGCTTGTTGGAACGGAACGCCTTCGTTCCATTTTGGAACGCGTACAAGATCGCGCCCCTGGATCGCGAGAAGACCGCCTTCGTGACCCCTGACGGCCTTTACCAATTCAAGGTCATGCCTTTCGCTTTCTGCAACGCACCAGCCACGTTTGAGAGAATGATGGACACACTGCTTCAAGGATTTAAATGGTCGACGTGTTTATGTGACCTGGACGACGTGATCATTTTCTCCCCCACTTTCGCAACACACCTGGAGCGCCTTTCGACCATTCTAGCAATCTTCCGACGAGCTGGCCTCCAGCTAAATTCCTCGAAGTGCCACTTCGCTCTTCGTCTAATTACTGTCCTGGGCCACCTCGTTGACGCTTCTGGTGTCCGACCGGACCCAGCGAAGGTACGCGCTGTCACGAACTTCCCCGTTCCACGGTCTGTCCATGACATTCGTACTTTTGTGAGGCTTTGTTCCTACTTTCCCGTCGTAACGTCCAATCTGATGGCCCTGAGCTGCTTCTCGTTGTGCCTAAACAGCTGCGTTCAACGGTACTGCGTGCGCTTCACGACGAATCAACTGCTTGTCACCTTGGTGTGTCCCGCACGTACGACCGTGTCCGGCGCCGCTTCTTTTGGCGCGGTCTCGCCCTGTCTGTTCGACGTTACGTGACCTCTTGCGACAAATGCCAACGTCGGAAACGTCCTGCCGCACCCTCTGCTGGACTGCTTCAGCCGCTCTCCATCCCGACTGAACCATTCTTCCGTGTTGGTTTGGATCTTCTCGGTCCTTTTCCTGAGTCACGTTACCAATGGACACCCTACTACCGGCTGTTGCCGCGCCGCCTAGCGAATATGCACGTGATGCCATCGCTCGTGCCGATCACGCGCGTCAGATCGCCCGCTCTAGGCTGTTGGCCTGGCAAGCGACCCAGAAGCGCCTCTATGACAGCCAGCATCACGACGTTCGCTTCTCACCCGATGCCTTAGTTCTCCTGTGGTGTCCATTCCGTCGTGCTGGCTTATCCAAAAAGTTGTTATCTCGATACACGGGTCCTTACCGAATCGTCCGCCAGGTCACGGACGTCACCTACGAGATTGTTCCCGTCTCTCCGACTTTACCGCCTGCGACCGCTCCCACTGACATAGTTCACGTCAGCAGACTGAAAGCCTACCGCCCTCCTCCTAACAACAATGTGTGAAGTGCGCCGAGACGGCGCTTCCACCGCTGGGGGTAATGCTACGAGAGAGACATTCAGCCTGGGGCAGACGACGAAGAAGACGGTTCTCTCTGGTGCTGGTGGCTGTCCACCATCTTGGCTACTGTGTCTCTCCCATACTGTAAATACAGTGTCAATAGTCCGGGCTTGTGTTGTTTTACATAACAATATCCGTTATTTCCATTTACTGCAACATATGCCCAATGGGGTGCACCAATGCACACATGGAAATAAAAAAACGGCTTTGCGCCTTTGTAATGTGTCATTTTACCTACGCGGCGGCCATGCACAATTGGCAAAGGTCGGAGAGGGACAAGCTCAACACGTTGATCAGGAAGACATCAGAGGGTCCTCGGCCTCCCCGTGTACACAAGCTCGGAGAAACTGATGTGTCTCGGCATGCACAACACGCTGGAAGAGATTGCGGAAGCGCAGGAGAGGGCGCAGTACGCCAGGCTGTCCACCACCCAAGCGGGTAGGAGCATCCTGCAGGAGCCGGGGGTTCCTCCGGCGGAAATCGAGTCCCGCTTCTGCGGTCTCCCTCGAGAACAGCGGGAACGCATTGTCGTGGCTCCAATTCCACGCAACGTTCATCCCGAACACAACGTGGGTTGGAGACGAGCTAGGGCCAAGGCACTCCTGGGCAAAGCTCGGGAAGAGGCTCCGGATTGCTGTTTTGTTGATGCTGCCCGGTACCCCGACGGGACGGCGTTCGTAGCGGTGGGCATCGATCACGATGGGAAAATCACGAACTGTGCGACTGTTCGAACGAAGTCGCCCTGACCCTGCTGGACGACAAAAGGACCACGATCTACAGCGACTCGCGGACGGCTGTACTAGCTTTCGCCAAGGGCACCGTTTCGGAGCAGGCCGTGCGCATTCTACGGGACAAGGACATCAAGTCGCACACGATCATCTGGTTCCCTGCACACATGGGGCAGATCAAGGGCGCCCCCGCCCAACCTCAACGAGTCAGCCCACAGAGCTGCGCAAAGAGTCGTTGACCGCATAGCTACCAGGTGGCGCGACGCTGAGGTTATGGACAATCGGGACCCTCCCTCCTCATATAACGAACTTACGAAACATTTTTACATGGGACGGAGACGATATCCTCCGCCACATAGGAAACTAAACAGACCACAGGCGTTGACACTCAGATTACTCCAGGTCGGGGCATACCCTAACCCCGCACTGTTACACAGAATATACCCAGACATACAATCGACCAATGCTTGCGAGCTACGCTCAGACCTAGCTGACTTGGAACATATGCTCTGGCGGTGCCCCGCGTTACACGTAGGCGACGATGTCACGTCGACCAAATGGGAGGCTGCCCTAAGCAGCCCCGATCTTGAAGCACAGCTATGGCCTGTCGATCGGGCCCGCGACGCAGCAGAGAGGCACGGCCTTTCTGTGCCGACGTGGGAGCGGCCCGCTACGTGCTGACGCGCATTCCGAGGGACAATAATAAACTTTACCCTACCCTACCCTTTGCAGCCAGTGCAACCGATACACAGCCACGCATGCGGTGAAATTTGAATCAAACAACAAGGATCGTTGATGTGTGCAGCACGCGACTTAGCACCTGACAGCCTTTGAATAGCTTCTGTGCCAGTGTGATCCACGTTCGCTTCCCACTCGGCTCGAATGGTTGAGCAGCACGTGGCACACAACACAGCGCGCCACTGTATGATCGAAGTGGCAAGCAGCTTCGCTGCGCGGGCGTGGCGCGGCCGGCTCCTGTGGGGTCTCACACATGCTCTTGGGACAAAGGAACGACAAAACAGTAGTGCAACAATCAAAAGGGATTTATTGCACCTTTCATACACTAATACACACTAGCCGAATTACTACCAATAGAACATTCACATGGGCGCGCGACAAATCAAAGAAGTCCGACTCACCGCGACCCGATAGCGAGCGAATACGTTCGCCCCATGCTATGACACAATCGCCTAGTCGTTTACGTGTACAGTCACGCGAACGGTGGCGCGCTTGAACGATCTGTGTTCGTCCATACCGGTGTCCTGCTCTTAGCCTTGCGCGACGGTCGCGTGAAGCGGGCCGGCGCACGCGCCAAGCGTTCGTCCGTGTTGGCCGCCGATCCCAACCCAAAGAGGAAGCGCCATTGACCTTTTTCTCCCAAGTCACCCTGCCGTTCGGTGGCGTTAGCATCGCAACACTCGCGCCATCTCTCGCAGCGCGCCGCAACCACTATGACCACCGCCAGCACTTAGCCACGCGGTGAAGCCGGACCACAGGAGACGCGTGAGAGTCGCGCATCCCCACACCCCCCCAACCTTAAATCACTACACATACTCCAGCGAAACATGTCACAAGGTCTATCAACAGCGCGCGTCGCGAACAAAAGTTAGTACATGTGACAGTGGCGCCGCCGAGGAAATGTCCACACATTATCCACAACATGCGAGCCGACATTGTCTCTGGGGTTCACCGCTGGCGTCCGCTGGTCACAGCACCAGCTCTGCAGATTCGGTGGCACGACTCCAGCACAGGACTCCAGCACAGGATTCCGGAAACAGCGACGCAGAAGTCGGCCCGAGCAAGCATCACTCGCGCCGACGCGCCCTGCAGGCGAGAGCCGCTGTAGCCGTTAGTGACTGCCGGCTCCTTTCCCAGCCGCCGAAATCGCTGCGCCGAACTGGCCACAGGCATCTGCATCGCCTGGGGTAGATCGATTGTAGTCGGGGGCAACAGCGCTGACGAGGTGCAGGTGACAGGAAACCAGGGGTGATTCCGCTCACGCTGCGTACACTCAACGCACTCGACAAACACTAAAGTAGTGCAAGGGAGAGGAATTCGGCATACGCATTGCCCACGTGGTACGATGTTCAATTCGGCTAGCGAAATTTCGGACGGCATTTCAGATGCTAAGTTCATGTGAACAAAGCTTGCTTTCTTGAGTCGAACGAGTAATTCAATTCGTGCGAGGCGAACTAATGAGGGAAGCAATGTGCGACACCTCAACACCACGGTCCATCAGGTTGTGTCCCTCAACGTGCGACAGGCGGCTTTGTTAAGCCTTAGGCCTAATGCATCGCTAGTTTGACAACAACCGGCATCCAAAAAAAAAACATCACCCAAAATAGGCACAACTGGCAGCCACGAGGAGACGTTAGCTCTGTGCGGTGGTCCTACCCCGCTCGGTGCACACAGCATCCGAGTTGACGGCGCCCACCGTCCCAGACGGTGTCGGAGCGCCCGGTGCCAGGCCGCAATACCAGTCAGCCCGTAGCGGCACCCGTGGCCCGCGGCCACCGGCTCCCTGAGCCGCGACTTCCGAAGTCAAAGAGATAGAAGAAACTATTTACATAAGAAATTCGGACCACCCACGAGGCTTCCGTATTCACTCGCTTCAGGCTTGCCAACGCTCCGCGGGCGCTAGGCCTCGCTCTCCCAGGATGCAGACCACGTGGCTCTCGTACTGACGAGTGTACAGTACTTCAACAAAACACTCGCGAAAAGGCTTAGCATGTTGAAAAGTTCAAACACGCTACAGCAACTGTCGCCTCGCTCAAGAAAGCACACCGCCGACACTAGCGATCAATATCCACGCTAGGACTATGCTTCGGTTGAAACATCTCGAACCGAGCAAAACTAAAATTATCGTCCGATGCCCCAAGAGGTCCACGTTGGGCAGCCAGATGTGGGGTCTCACACATGCTCTTGGGACAAAGGAACGGCAACACAGTAGTGCAAACAATCAAAAGGGCATTATTGCATCTTTCATACACTAATACACAGTAGTCGAATTACTACCAATAGAACATTCACATGGGCACGCGACAAATCAAGGAAGTCCAACTCACTGCGACCCGATAGCGAGCGAATACGTTCGCCCCATGCTATGACACCATCGCCTATTCGTTCACGTGTACAGTCACGCGAACGGTGGCGCGCTCGAACGATCCGTGTTCGTCCATACCGGTGTCCTGCTCTTAGCCTCACCTGACGGTCGCACGAAGCGGGCCGGCGCACGCGCGAAGCGTTCGCTCGTGTTGGCTGCCGATCCCAACCCAAAGAGGGAGCGCCGTTGACCTTTTTCTCCCAAGTCACCCCGCCGTTCGGTGGCGTTAGCATCGCGACACTCGCGCCATCTCTTGCAACGCGCCGCAACCACTACGACCACCGCCAGCACTTAGCTATGCGGTGAAGCCGGACCACAGGAGACGCGTGAGAGTCGCGCATCCCCACAAGCTACACCAATGCCAATGTGATCTCGGATGCCACGCCCAGCTGCCAGCCTGCGCGGTGGGCCGCAGGGAGAGGGCGAAGTGAATGCACGACCTGGGCATGTACCAGAGATCTTGGAGGCCCGACCCAGCTGCGGCTGCGTGTGCGGCATGACATGAGGAGAGAAGTGAATGCTGCTATAGCAATTATATAGACACTCCAAGCGAATTTCTGCCGTCGTCATTGCCGTGATCTTCTGTATAAGTCCAAACACAATAACACCGTCGGCGCGTGCCGTACACTATATGTGCGAGTGAAAGCTTGCAACGGTCAGCCGACGATCAATCTCGTGCACACGAGGCACGGAGATGAGGCCATCAAGGGAGGGAGGGGGGGTTCTACTCTAGCGGCTGCTGCTTACAGCACAGTGTGGTGCGTATTGACATGCATCAGGTATCAAGGCGAAGTATTAAAACGGGCAAGTTCGCACTCGGTCATGCAAAGCTTAGGCACAGCGATCTTCAAGTCCTAATGGCTGCTACTGCTAGGTATTAACTTGCTTGCTGCTAGGTGTTAACTTGGTTAGTGTTAACTAGGTGTTAACTACGCCTGTAGGAAGGTATTCTCGAGCGATCATTTTCGGAGGTATCTTCCCTTTCGCGACATTTCGTGTGACTAGCGCTGGACGCGTTGGCGCCTACGAGCAACAGCGTTCCTGGCATGCCACAAACGCAGGCAGGCTAACCAAGGTTGGCACAGTTCCAAGGACGCTGTTGTTTGCCGACGCCGAACGCGTTGGAGGCTATGCGCTCGATATCAATCGGCCAGCTTCACTGTGTCTTGAGCTTTGCGCGGCCTAGTGCAAGCTTTCGCCTTTTTTTTTTTTCTCCTGGCTCAGCACGCCACGGAGAGGAGAGAGGCGGGGGTCAGGAAGGGAGGGAGCTGGCGAGAAGGAGACCGCGTGTGCATGCCTCGCGCCGCTCTCCTGGTTCCCATGGCTCCGGCGCTTCAGTTTCTCGATACGAACCACAAATTACGGCTGGCTTAAACAGCTTCGCTGTTAAAATAAATAAATAAAGATCAGAAAATGAAGACACACGCCTGCTTTTTTTTCTATAATTTTTGTGTTCTTCCTCTATTTACATGATTAAATATTGACAATGTTAACGTGCACAGCAAAATAACATCTGGAATATAACTGCTGGAGTTCCACGCCTTAGCTTGCTGGTCGTGGTGAGCTCTGTTCGCGGGGTGCATCCGCATCGCAATTCGCACTAGTTTTCTACTTTATATATTACCTGATGGCATGAATGTGATCTGCCTCATACAAGTGACGACCTTTCTCAAAAGCAGACACACGAAATGCGTTTTCCGGTACGTCAGGCCTTAAAGCCCATTGGAAGCACCATGAGCGCCTTCATCCCGTCATATGCTTTACATGCCATTCGCGCCATGTTTACCAGCACGCCACCCGCTGCTTATAGCTCAGTTCTGTGTTCATCATTGCTCGAGGCAAAAGCGACAGGATGGCGCTCACCTGACGGCTGCATCTGCAGCAGGACCGCTCCTAGTCCAAATGAGCTAGCATCAGCTGAGACGGTGCGGCATATAATAGATGGTACTTAACCATACACCTATCTGACGTCAGTAGCTCCTTCACCTTGACAAAGGTAGCCTCTTGTTCATATAGCCAAGTCCAGCGAGAAGACTTGTTGACGACGCTCTAATTGGTGTAGCAATGTCAGAGATGTGTGGTAGAAACCTGACGAGATGGTTCACCACTCCAAGCAGACGTTGGACACCTGCAACATCTTTTGGTGCTTCCATGGTCCTGACACTCTGGACCTTGCGTGGGTCTGGCCTGATACCTTCTGCAGACAGAATGACTCCGAGAAACGGGACTTCAGACACCCCAAATAAGCATTTGTTGGTTCAGTGTGATCCCAGCCTTGGCAAGATGAGACAGACCTTGGGTAACTAGGACATGATGTTCCTGTCGAGTGCGTCCGAAGACGATTATGTCATCAATCATATTTGCAACCCCTTCCTGTCCTTCCAGAATTCTAGCCATCTGCTTCTGGAAATATTCAGGTGCCGAGATAATGCCAAATGGAAGGTGGCAGAAGCAAGTATCGACCAAATGGGGTTATAAAAGTTGTGAGCTCTTGCGAGTCCGCGAACAGTTTCACTTGATGGAAACTTACAGTTGCGTCCAGCTTTGAGAACACAGATGCGTCACCGTTATGTCTGAGGACTTGCATCAGCTGTAGGAAGGATGTGGTGTCCCAAAGCCTTCAAGACGAACCGCAAGTCCGGAACACCACGGCCATAGGTCTGTAGATGCGGTGAATTACTCTGTTCCTTTCAGCTTGCTGAGCTCACGCCTAACAATTTTGTATAACGGGATAGGAATCGGACGAGGTACACTGGGGGAGAATGGAGTGGCATCTGGTTTCAAGCGCATTTTATATTTGTCCTTGATGGTGACAAGCCCGGGGATAGAGTTCAGCGTGCAGTGATACTTCAGGAGCCTGCACTTCACCAAGGAATCTCACAACATTGAGGGCTTGTATTGTCGGTAGTCCCAGAAGAGGAACAGAGAGAGACTCAATGACAGAGCCGCTGGGAGCATGTCTTCCCGTGCCACAGGAGTAGGGCTGCATATGAACCAAGTACCCACAGCGGCTGACCTCCAGGCCCAGTAAGTAGCAAGTCAACCTTGTTGAGCTTGGCAGGAAGTTTGGGGAAGTCATATGGAATAGCAGAGACCTCGGCTCCGGAGTAGACTTTAAACTGTGTTGTGCAGTCGTCCACGGTGACGTCCACTACCATCGACTTGGCCATCATCCCGACAGCATTCAATTGAATCGAGCCGACCTATGCTTCGATTTCTGCGAGCGACAACTTCTGCAAAGTGTCCCTTATAAAAGTTGCAGAGCGAGCTGGACACTGCGTGCAAAGATGAGACGCGCAGTCAAAGAATCCGCAGGTGAGCATATCTCCGCAGCGGCGTTCAAAAGGAGGCTTAGTGTCTTGCTGGTGGCGTCCATATTCGGAGTGTGGGAGCCGTCCGAGCTAGTGTCAGCTTGCGACTGCCGCTTTTCCTTGTCAACGTCTTCTGCCTGGTGTGCCTGCGTTCATGCCTCTTTGAGAGTGAGTTTAGCGTTTCGGCACAGCTGATCCGACAGACGCGAGTCCCGCAGGCTGACGACAAATCTGTCTCGTACCAGCCTTTCTTCGACTGCAGTTGAGGGGTAGGCGCAGCGTTTTGCCAACCTGCTAGTTCGGGGTAGTATATATAGACGCTCTCGTCTGGTTGCTGTACACATCTGTGCAAATGCAACGACTCGTTCACCTCATTACTTGGATGCACAAGCGCTTGGTGAAACTATCGACAAAGGCTTTAAACGAGCCGAGGGGACGCAGCATCAAGTGAGAATGTGTCAAGGAGTGGACGCGCTTCGGGGCCCATACAATACCGGAGCGAACACACCTGTGTCTCCTCCGATGCACTCTCGAGTTCAGAGACTGCGGCGTAGTCCTCAAAGCAGTTTTTCCACGTCGGCCAGTTCCTGAAGTCGATGGTTCCGACACCTAGAGGGAGATGCCAAACCACTTCGGGTTGGACGCTTGGTGGACATGTTGGTGACGTGGCTAAGCTCGAAGGCGGTATTTCACCACTTCTGACACCATGTTAGGTTCACGGCCCTCGGAGGGCGGTAACCACAGCGTAGTCTCGGGAGACCTCAAACGAGACCACCAGTCCTCGCTGAACCTGAACAACTGTTTATTCAACTGCATGCGAACACAAAGATCGCATAGATGGTGGCTCCAATAAGTTCCCCATTGTAGAGTGTCAACCTCTACACATAGAAAATTTGTTTACAGGCTACGTCACGGTTCTACTTCAGCCTGCTTAAAATTTTGGGCTGGTTGAGGCCGTGGGAGCATTTCGCGTTCACCCATCATGCGTCGTCATGATGCTGAACATTGACTGCACGCTACCAGCAGTTAATGCTGTGTTGCGCAAATTCAGCTTGATGCTTTCCGTCTACACGCGAGCTTCACCTGTTTCATTCTTAGGGGCACAAACAAAAAATGCTTAAAAAATTTAACAGAGAATCAGGATGCGAGTTATATGTGAATTTCGACTTGAAGTGTGGTGACCGGCAGCATGAGCCTTGCTGCCGTGAAACCAGCTGTATGGCTAAGGTTCACAAGCGTCGCCGAAGAGGTTGGAAACGGAGCAGCTGGCTGAAGAATATGACATGAACAATTTCTGCATCCGTGAAGGGAGGCTGTACAAAAAAATGTGGTTGATCCCTCTTATATAGGAATCGGTATAGAACACGAAAGTGAAACGTGTCTTCACAAAGTAGTGTAATGTTTATTGCACATTGATATAATGTCTATGGTGTTTTGTGGCTAAAGCGCCCTTAGGCATTGATGCACCCACGTGACGCCTGGTGGCACGTCTCCTCCATCACGACTACCAACGTCGATGACCATGAGCAACCGTCGTGCATATGGAAGCTGCACTACGCTGCACACGCTAGCACAACGCGAAAGACGAAGCACGTAACTGACACTAATACAACGCGCAAGACAAAGCACGTAACTGAATCGTCACCGAGTCAAATCAGCGCGTACAGCGCGTCGTAATTGCAGCCTCCGCGATCAACTTCAGAAACATTTTCAGAGCTAATTGCGGAGGCCACGCTCCGCTGTGCTGAGTACGGTGAACGCCACCTGGCGTTGGTAGTGCTTCTTGATGCCAGCGTCCCTTCGAATGCTGGCATCGAGGCGTCATAGTGCTGAGACCACCGAAGCGTTCACTGTCGGTGCGCGTTAGTGTCATAATGCAGTACTTCTCTTTTCTGCTCGTAGGCGGCGGCACCGCCCCGAGCAAGAGCGCGGGCACACGGAGGAGTGTTAGATATATAAGGCGCGTCTGTGTAGCTCTCTGCAAATGCGTTTGTGGCGCAATGGGTTAAACGCTCGGCGATCTATCGTCGCGGACCGAGAGGTCGTGGGTTCGATTTCCAAATTTTGCATGTTTGTGGAACTTTTTCTTCTGGTTTCTTTCTTTGTATTATGTTCGTGTACATTGTAAGCTGACGTATTTCCGTGACGGAAATACGTCAGTGAAGTCTTGGTGGACCCCGGCATAAACACTTTCGTGTTAAAATTCACGTGTTATATGCAGTTATTTCTGTGGGTTATATGCGCAATGTATTTTTTTTCTTTTCGGGGTGCTGTATTGGGAGTATGGCTTATACACAGAAAATATGTATATTCGAACTTGGAATGCTACAATTTGAGTAGAAGGGAATATCGAATAGCATAATATTCAATCGAATATTTAAAAATACCAACGATTCGCACAGGCCTATTATAAATAAACTATGGCGTCTTACCTTTCCTTTACCTTGCATACAATGTGCTACTCTGACATGATAAGCCTTTCTCAAAAGCACAGAGACGTCTTGGTATTGCTTTGTATGCTCATGCCCTTTCTAACCAGCTGGCAAAAACAACACAGCATTTGATAAAATTCAGGAAGCATGAGATAACAATATAATGGTGAAGTAAAAAAGCACTCGGCAACATGCACTAAATATCTTGGCAACTAAAAGAACTGACATTCCCACAAATTGCTCCTTGTGTGCAATTTATTTTCATTGCACAAAAAAAACACAGTTTATTTTGTCGTTAAACACCAAACGCACCCAAGTGATCAGACACAGAGCATGTTTCCAGTCACGATGCGACCCACCTTATAGTGAGAAAAACATTGAGCTTTGACGCAATGTGGTTCACTTCAGTGGCTGTCACTGATAACCAAAACACAGAATTCTGGAAACATGCCAAAAAAAGGAAATAGCCCGCCAGCCACACTCGGCTAACAAGACAGCAAGCTGATGGCTAAACACTGGCAGCACCGTATGACAACAGGCATCTTTGAAAGGCACCACAAAAGGAAGAACGGTTTTACACAGTGGGGTATCGATGATTTTCTTCACACTGCTGCTATACCAGGTCTTTAGGCCAATTGAAAACAGTGCAGACGAGTCGGCTACCTGTGACGCTTGTGGTGCCTATCACCACTGTGTTCACGATGCTTGCGGCGCCTCTCGTTCATGGCATTACGTGGGTCATCAATGCTGTATGCCTCCTCAGCATCCACCACGCTCGCGTCTCTCGCCAGCACAGGGCCTTGCTCAGCAAAACGCAGTTGGTGCGACAGCCTGCAACACATTCGCAAAAGTGTAACGCAAAGGGGGACTTAATTCGTACAGAGAATTTTCTTTGCACAACAAGATCACACATTTTAACAGAAGCAAATACATTGTTTAAGATAAAGTCCCTAGATATTTTTGCTTTCTTTAAGCAGCGACAAGCTTTGAAGCACCGCCGACGAATCTCATTGGGTGACGGTCATTCTGGCAGCCATGTTCTTCCCAACGCTGTTTCCCCGCAATCACTTGCACGCTGCTGCGAGCAGCGTAGATAGCAGCAGCCATTGATGGTCGCATGCTATCTCGGAAGATAATGGCGGCCGAACGAGTAGATGTCGCTACTTAAGAAAGAGCAGGAAATCTAGGGACTTTAGTTTGACACCTCAACAAGTAATTATGATAACAAAGAATCAGTAACTTTATTCGTTGAGAGAAAGATGTCATATAATGTTTTTCACGATAACTGGGTAAGGTCAGCAGTATTCTCATTATACACCGTATATTCCGGTGTATAAGACACATTCTTTTTCTGAATTTTTCGTCGGTGCGTCTTATAGAATGACTTAGGTACTTTTTTTTTTCAGAAAAACTGTCATCGCAATCAGATTCAATGTTATGGCTACGCGAAGCGTGGGTTGACTTAATTGCTACGGGTTCTGTACGCGCTATCGAGGTACCGGGTTCTTCTCGTGATCGAGTTCCCGAGCACCGTGTGAGAAGGACGGAGCAGCGTGTGAGAAGGACGGAGCAGCAAGCAAGCGGCAGACTGACCCCGAAGTCGCATATGGAGATTGCTGACAAGATGCGGTGCGATGCTGCGCAACCTACGCAGTTGCTACCAGAGTAAAAGCTGCACATACACATACTCGCATATAAAGCATGCAGTATGTATGCTCACACATACACATACATGCACATACATGCTCGCACATACAGCATACGGTGCGAGGGGACGATGTTTCACCCTCAAACTTTATACGGAACTTCGCGGCAACCACGACAGCAGAAATGCACCTGGAGTGAAAAACCCATACGCTTGCGCGTCCCCACGTTCACGGAGTGAAGCGTCACTGTAATTTTTTAAAATTGTTTACAAAATGAACAGGCGCGTCTTATACACCGGCGTGACTTATATACGTTTTTCTTTTTCGCGGAAAACTGCCGTTTTGAGGGGGTGCATTTTATACAAAGGTGCGACTTATAGACCGGAAAATACAGTACTGGCTTTTCTTTACCATCAACAGAACAAGTTATTTTGTCTATTAGCTATGAAGTACGATTGTGCTAGTTACAGAGGTGATAAATTTTCAATATTCGATGGCGATCAAACATCTCTTGCCTGTGAGAATTAAAAGAAGCATTTGTTATTACCTTCAATTTCTTCTGTAAAATTATAAACAGTCTTTTTTTCGTTGTCGTTCCCCAAACCAGGTGAGCATAATTAAATTGGAATAAGATTAAGGATTTATACAGAAAAGGTTTTATGCGTTCAGGTAGGAGATATCATTTCTATTTATTACCCCAATAAACACTTGCACAGTCATTTGTGTATTTCAACCACGTGCTCTTTCCAAGTTAGGCTACTAGAAAAGTACACACCTAAATCCTTTACACAATCCACTACTTCGATTGTATCTGATCCAAGTTTAACACAAGGCAAAGCAACAGTTTGTCACGATCGACGACACGCCACACGTTCGTCCCGAACTTATCCTTTATTCTCGCACACCAACTATGCACACTGCACCACTCTGCGTTCCCTCGTTTTGCTCCGCCCGCGCGCACACACTCACTCCCGCCGCTGGCTTTCCCGCACTTGCGCCACCTCTCATCCGCTCCGTCTGTTGATCCCGCCCTTGGCCTCCGAGAACCGTGGCTCCTCATCGTGGGTCTTGGGCTCGCTTGCCCTTGCACGTCACAACACTCCCCCCTCGAATTATGAAGCCGTGCTGGTAGGGAGAAGCAATGGCTCATGGTAGAGCATCAATTGATCCGCGTGGGCAGTAGTCCGATGACGTCCTGTAGTAGGATCGCTCAAAACAAAGTCACTGTCACCTAATCGTTTAGTACACAATAAAGTCCACTTCGCCACGGTGCCAATTTTGCCGAAACGCCTTTAGCCGCATCACTCAAGGTGTGAGAATCATGGAGCACAAGGTCACCCTCTTGGATGGTCGTTGGCCGCCGATGACGGTCGTAACAGGATTTCTGCACCTTCCAAGCAGCTTCCTGATGCGTCTGAGCATGTTGGAGGGCCTCTCCAAGGCACCGCTGAAGTTCTGCAGCAAGTGCATGGTGTGCTGCTTTCGGAGGCTCCGTGTCCTCGTCACTTGCAGGTTCCCATGGGGTGCGTAACTCGCGGCTGTAACACAACATGCTGGAGTATATGCGGTGATAACGCTCTCGGCAGTACACATGGCAAGGCCAATCTCAGATATCCAGTCTTTGTGCTTTGATATCCAGTCCCAGTCTTTGTGGTTGTAGCATTATGCCCGTAGACATTGCTTAATTGTGCCATTGTGACGCTCCACCATTTGGCCAGCCGGCCGGTAAGGCACCGTGTGACGATCTTTGATGTCCCAGTGCTTCAAGAGGTTGCGCCATAGTGTGCTAACAAAAGGCTTGCCATTGTTGCTGGTGATGGCCACAAATGGGCCATGGTGCCACTCCAGTATTTTTGTACTTGTTGCTGCATGTGGAGGGAAAATCTCTGGGAATTTGGTAAATTTATCAATAACTACCAGCAAGTATTTGTGGCCCCGAGGTGTAGATGGCAAGGGCCTGATAATGTCGACACTGAGTTCTTCCATGGGTGATATTGCCCACTGACTGCTCATGAGGCTTTCCGGTTTCTTGCGCCGAGCTTTTGTGTGCTGACATAACAGCATCCGCCCTGTACAACGTGACCTCTTACATGGATGGGACCTGCCCCAGCTAACCGATGGCGTACTTCCGACAACCGCCGATATGCTTTGCGTGCGGCTATGCCGGTCACGTCGCTCGTTATTGTAATCGCGCTCAGCCGCCTAGCGCCGCATCAGCCGTGACAAGCCAGTTCAACCGTCCACATTAAGAACCCCATTCAGCTCCCATTTGTCACCGACTCTGCGCCCGACGCCAACTACCCGCCGTTCACCGTCTCCACGCTGTCGCTCAGTGTCGCCGATGCGACCCCGTCCCGTAACGCTGGACGAGGAAAACTAATCGTCGCAGTCCAAGAGGCAAGGGCTGCGGCGCCGTCGAAACGTGAAAGTCCTCAACGCAGTCCTTCAAATGTGATCGAAGTGTTTGTTGACGGTGTTTGCGCATCTGCACTCGTGGACACAGGAGCCGCCGTATGTTTGGACGCTAAGCTTTGCAGTCTACTTCGGAAAGTCACGACGCTCCTTTCTGGACTGTCCCTCCGCACAGCCAGTGCTCAGCATATCCACTCCTTAGCGGCTTGCACTGCTCGTGTTGTTACCTCGTGTTCTCACGACGTTATCCTCGGCTGGGATTCTCCTCTCGCGCCACAATGCCGTTATCAATTGCGCACGGGTCGAGATGGAACTCTCGCCGCTGTTAGATTTGCTGATCACCGACAATACTTCCCTGTCGAGGAAGCTAATTGTCCACGACCACACCCACGTTCCTCCCCGCGCGTTAACAGTCGTGCCCATGTACTGCAGCGCAATCTCAGACGCTGTTGCGCTGCTGTCTCCATCTGACCGCTTCCTTACTCGGACAGGCCTGCTGCTACCTTTTGCGACAGTGGACATCAAGCAGGGCTACAGCACCATTTTCGTTTGAAACCCGTTCCCATACCCTGTCATGCTGCTCCGCGGGGAATGTCTAGGCAATGTCGAAGAGATTGAAGACGTGCAAGCTATGGACGTGCCCGATGAAAATTACTGCGCTAGTTCTAGTGCGCTCACCGCTATTTCTGCCTGTGAGGGACCGTCCAGTGATGTGTTTGATTCTTCTATTGCCAATGACCTTACACCGGTCCAGTGATCTCAACTTGTGTGCCTCTTGGAAGAATTCCGTTCTTCTTTGATGTCGAGCAATCTTCCCTAGGCCGGACATCAACTGTTACTCACCGCATCGACACTGGCTCGCAACCGCCATTGCGGCAACGCCCGTATCGTGCATCTCCTGCAGAGCGTCATGTAATCAACGAACAAGTCGACGACATGCTTCGTCGCGAGGTGATACGACCTTCCAACAGTCCAGGGGCATCCCCTGTGGTACCCGTTACGAAGAAAGATTCTGTGCGGTTCTGTGTTGACTACCAGCGCCTAAACAAGATCACACACAAGGACGTACACCCTCTCCCGCGCATAGACGACGCCATTGACAGTCTACAAGGCGCAGAATTATTTTCATCTTTAGATCTGCGCTGAGGGTATTGGCAAGTACCCATGGCTGACGTCGATCGGCCAAAGATAGCTTTTGTAACACCCGACGGCTTATACGAATTTAACGTAATGCCTTTTGGGCTTTGTAATGCACCCGCAACTTTTGAGCGCATGATGGACACCGTTCTGCGTGGCTTGAAGTGGCACACATGCTTGTGCTACCTTGATGACGGTGTTGTTTTTGCGCCAGACTTCACAACACACCTTCAACGCCTACGGTGTGTTTTGACGTGCTTAACAAACGCAGGCCTACAACTAAACCTCAAGAAGTGCCGATTTGCAGCTCGGCAACTGACGATCCTCGGTTACGTCGTATCCAAGGATGGGATACTCCCCGATCCAGCCAAGCTTCGGGCCGTCACCGAATTCCCTAAGCTAACATCCGTCAAAGAATTGCGTAGTTTCATAGGTCTGTGTTCTTACTTCAGACATTGTATTCGCAATTTCGCCGCCATCATCCCACCCCTGACGAAACTGCTTGCACACAACGGGCCCCTCACTTCGTGGTCGTCCCAGTGCGACGAGGCCTTCACAAAGCTGAGTTATCTGCTTACATCCCCGCCAATTTTGCGCCACTACGATCCAACAGCTACTACTGAGGTGCATACAGATGCCAGCGGCGTTGGCCTCGGCGCTGTTCTTGCCCAACGCAAACAAGGGTTTCCTGAATATGTCGTCGCCTATGCAAGTCGCACGCTTACGAAAGCTGAGACAAATTACAGTGTGACAGAAAAAGAATGCTTAGCCATCATCTGGGCTCTGACTAAGTTCCGACCTTATTTATATGGCCGTCCGTTTTGCAGACGTCGTCCCGGACCACCATGCACTACGTTGGCTTTCGTCCTTGAAGGACCCTTTTGGCCGTCTTGCTCGATGGGCACTTCGCTTGCAGGACTACGATATCCGCGTGCTGTACCGCAACGGACGCCAGCATTCTGACGCCGACGCCCTCTCGCGCTCTCCCTTGCCTGACAATACCTGCTCTTCCCTATCCGAGATTATTGTTTCGCTCGACCTTAACACCATCGCTTCTGAGCAGCGCAAGGACCATTGGATTGCCTCCCTTCTAGACTTGCTTTCTGGTTCGTCGGCACAACCAAGCACTAGCACTTGCGTCGCCAAGCACATCACTTTGCCATTCGCGACAACCTGCTTCACCGAAGCAATTATAACCCGACGGACGCCAGTGGTTGTTAGTGGTACCCCGCAGTCTGCGTTCCGAAGTATGCACAGCTTTCCACGCTGATCCACAGTGTGTGCACTCCGTCGTTTTCAAGACTTACCAGCGTCTTCAACAGTGGTATTACTGGCGCGGGATGTACAGCTACGTTCTCAAGTTCGTTCACTCTTGTCCCGATTGCCAGTGCCGGAAATCTTCACCCCGCCTTTCGCCAGCCGGTCTGCAACCTTTACCTTGCCCTACCCGGCCGTTTGGACGCGTCGGCATCTATTTGTATGGGCCCCTTCCACTGACGTCGGCTGGAATCGCTGGGCCATTGTGGCAGTCGACCACCTGACGCGATACGCCGAAACTGCCGCTCTACTGGCAGCTACAGCGCGCATGTTGCCTCCTTCTTGCTTCGACGATTCATCTTGCGACATGGGCCACCCCAGGAACTGCTTAGTGATCGCGGATGTGTCTTTCTGTCCGGTAGTTGAAGCCATTCTCAAGGAGTGCCACGTTCTTCATCGCACAACTGCGGCGTACCACCCCAAAACCAATGGCCTTACCGAACGCTTCAACCGTACCCTCGGGGACATGCTTGCTATGTACATCGCCTCCGACCATTCTAATTGGGACGCCATTCTGCCCTTCGTCACTTACGCCTATAACACCGCTACTCAGAGCACCACTGGCTTCTCAGCTTTTTTTCCTACTGTACGATCGGCACCCGTCGCACACCATCGACACAATTCTACCGTACCGGCCGGATGCATGCAAATGTGCGCCCATTTCCGACACGGCAAGACATGCTGAAGAGTGCCGCGATCTCGCACGGGTCTTTACATCCAGTGACCAAGAGCGCCAGAAGAGCACACGCGGTGACACCACTTCTGCACCCACCTTCCTTCCTGGAGTGCTTGTGTGGCTCTCGGTTCCTTCCGCTACACCTGGTCTCTCATCCAAACTAGTGCCCAAGTATGAAGGCCCCTACCGTATCATTGAACGCGCATCTCCCGTCAACTACATGATCGAACCAGTTGAACCTTCTATGGACATGTGCCGTCGTGAACGCGACATTGTCAACGTCAAGCGCCTCAAGACCTAGTATGACCCACTCATAGTCACCAGCTGTTAGGTCGCCCGACGGCTCCCTTTTCACTCCCAGGGGTGATTGTAGCGAAGGATACGAACGCCATAGTGGGTCATGCTCTCCAGCCCTTTCTAGTGGGTCGATCCCTCCTGCGCTCTCCTCGAGAAACGCCGCTCGTGCTGAGATCTCGGGCCTTGAACTAACGGTCGGTCCAAAAGGCTGGTGCCTAATAAACGCCTTTACAGGTTGTTACTGTAAATATTGTGCAAGATTAATTCCTTCTGCGTTAATAAAGCTGTTTCGGTAGAAATGGTTTGTGAAACAGTGTTGGAAAGTACTGAGTATCGACTGTTTCGAAAATTATGCCGTCCATAGAGTAATAGCTTTGGGAAATCTTTAGAAAAAATAGGTCGGTAGTTTTGAAAAGATTTTTGTCACCACCCTTAAATATTAGTCACTTTCCTGTTGCATAATTTTCAGAAATGCGCATTCGGTTGCAAAGGTATGTCAAAGGCGGTGCAATTAAGTGTGCAACAAACTTAGTTGTCCTAACCTGCATGTTATCGGCATCATGCACGTTCGTACAAAAAAGGAAAATCAGACAATATAAACTCGACTATCGATAGCACGGCATCGGGAGTCATAAGCTGTGATATCAGCGATCATATGCCTATATATCTTTTTCTAGAACGTAAAGGCTCCATTAAACGTGCGTGCACTGAAAAGACAACGTACCGCAAGATATCGGCTCAAACGTTAGACAAATTCAGAGAAGCCGTGCGCGAAATAGACTGGAGTGATATTTTTGCGCTTGAAGATGCCAATGAGTCATACGATAAGTTTATGAGCAAACTCAAAACGATATATTACAAATCATTTCCGCTTGAAAACTATCGGATTCGAAGAAAGTCGCGCAAGCCATGGATATCGAAGGAATTCGTTAGGCAAATCAACCAAAAAAATAAGCTTTATCAGTCTTTTATCAAGTCGAAGGACTTGTCAAAGTGGAAAGAATATAAACAGTTTAGGAATAAATTGAACAAAGAAAAAGAAAAGGCGAAAAATGACTACTACAGCCGTATATTTAACAGTGAATGTATGCGCAGAAGCGACAAAGTATGAAAAAAATAAACGAATCACTAAATCGGAAGCCAGTCGATACACGAACAGATACGTTGAATATTGATGGCGCTTTTGTAGGTGGTACAGAACTTGCGAACCATTTTAACAATTTCTTTGTCAAATTAGGATGCGTCGATCACGACATTCAAGATACAATGCATACAACTTCATTAAGAGAATCTTATTCCTAAAGCCTACTAGCATCCCTGAGGTGATTACAACATTTTCATCCTTGAAAAACAGCCATAGCCGAGACGTAGATGATAGAAATTAGGCCATTAAGTACGTCATAGACTTACTTGCACCTGCAGTAATGCACATTTTTAATATTTCCCTTCAACTGGAGTTTTCCCGCGCAATATGCAGTAGCAAGAGTTATAGTTATTCATAAAGGAGGGGACAAAATAATATTGGAAATTATCGACCGGTTTCTATACTTCCTGTGCTATCAAAGGGACTCGAAAAATAGTCAACTTCGTATTGATAATTTTTCCCAAAAACATAGCTTGCTAACCGACTGTCAACACGGGTTTAGGAAAAAGCGGTCTACGGAAACCGCCTTAAGTATACAGAAGGACCTTATTCTAGAGAACATTGAAAAAAAACTTCTGACTTTAGGGTTATACTTAGACTACAGCAAAGCATTTGATAGAGTGAACCATAAATTGCTGCTGATAAAGCTGGAAAAATACGGCTTCCGAGGAATAACACTTGAACTTATCCGATCTTATTTAGAAAGCCGACATCAGTTTGTTGAAATTAATGAGAACAGATCGCAGATAAAACCTTTGACAGCGGGTTGTGCCCAAGGTAGCATCCTTGGCCGATACTTTTCCTGTATTACATTAATGATATTGTACAAGTAAGTGATATGTGTAAATTTATCGCGTATGCAGATTACTGCTCTGTTTTCTTCACAGGTAAAGATTTAAAAGAAATAACCCCTATAGCAAGCTGTTTGTTATGGACTTGGAGCATGGTCTAAGGCAAACGGCCTCATCCTCAATGAAACCAAAACAAAATGCGTTATTTTTCATGCTCCGGGAAGTTCTACTACATTGCCAGATAATATTGTGTTGGGTCCGTATAAAATTAACATTACGTCATCCATAAAAACCCTAGGCGTAATATTCACAGCGCAGATGTCCTGGAATGAACACGTTAGTCATGTTTGCTCAAAGGTACGAAAAGTTGTTGGTGTGTTAAATCGGAATCGAAGTTCATTACCTTTTAAAGTAAGCGTCTCATTATCATGCTCTTTTCCATTCACACCTCAGTTACTGTTCCCTTATATGGGGTAACACTACCGCGCAATTAAAATACTGGAAATACTTCAAAGAAAGCGATTCGGGCGATAGCAAACGTTCTTTTTTGAACACGCAAGAGCTTTTCCAACAAAACAGAATAATTAGAGTTCGTGACATATATAGTTCAAAACATTACTAAGCTATAGAAATGCTATGTTGGGAAGACTCGATTCATTCCTAACCCTGGCAACTTTACAAGAAAGTAGAAGTACTATTCATATCGTCACCAGGCATCATGGCAGACCTCTTTCTTGCGTACTAATATGGCTGTCAACGCCTTAAACATACACTACCTTCCCTGCTTAACTATTTCAACCAACAAAATGTTGATGTGTTATCTCTAAACAAAACTAAAAATTGGATCTGTTCTTATAGATGTGTATTGTTAAATGATCTAACAGTTCCGCAGGGCTTATGATGTACTCTCGTTGTGTTTATACGTTCAGACTTTTAACTATGAACCCAGCATCCAGGTTTCCGCTGCAGCGATTGTGCCCAGGCCACGTGGCAGGGCTTGCGTTGTGAACTAGATGCTGCAAAGGGCGTCTTCGCGCTTCTAAACTTCTAGGATGTGATAACGCCCTAGGCTATGTTGCCGGGTATCTGTCGCGAAAGCAGCAGCCTATGCAGATTATTTTTCTATTTTTTTAACATAGATGCGCAGATGTATTTACAAGTATGTAAAACGATTTCTAAAAAAAAAAAGAACGTTTCTGATGGTAACTTGTGTTTATTGTATAGTTCTGTGAAACTTGTTATACATGTATATGTGAGTGTACATATGTGTATGTAGATATGTTATATAGTGTATATATATGCTTTGCATTCTATATATGCGATTGAGTTTGTGTCAAACCATAATATGCAAGATAAAACAGATTGTGATGTATACTGCGAGTCATTCACACACTGTATTTAACTATAGTTTCTATACAATAACATGAAAGTATCTGCATATACTTGTGCTTAGAATACTCGTATATCAACATTTTATACGTGATTATATTGGTACACCAGCCGCTACCGTGCCTGTCTGGGAGACCGGAGCTCTGTCAAGCGGAAGAAATTTCGGCTTTTTTCCGGCTCTCCTTTTCACCTTGTGTATCTCGTGGTGAAATAAACAAGTGATGATGATGATGATGATAATCGATATTCTAGTTGACAATAAACGGAAAAAATGGAGCTGGGCAGGCCATGTAATGCGTAGGATGGATAACCGGTGCACCATAAGAGTTACAGAATGGATACCAAGAGCAGGGAAGCGCAGTCGAAACAAAGAAGCTCGAGAACAAGTTAAGGACCGCACAAAGAGCGATGGAATGAAAATGTTAGGCCTAACGTTAAGACACAGGAAAAGAGCAGTGTGGATCAGAGAACAAACGGGGATAACTGATATTCTAGTTTGCATTAAACAGAAAAAATAGAGCTGGGCAGGCCATGTAATGTGTAGGATGGATAACCGGTGGACCATTAGAGTTACAGAATGGATACCATGAGAAGGGAAGCGCAGTCAAGGACGGCACAAAACTAGGTGGGTTGATGAAGTTAGAAAATTTGCAGGCGCAAGCTGGAATCAGCTAGCGCAAGACAGGGGTAATGGAGGTCACAGGAATTGGAGAAGCACGGTTTGTGCAGGAAAGTAGCTCCGGCGCGCTAGCTGTGTCCGCCATGTTCCCGAAGATCAAGCTGAGTGTCACGTGCGAGCAGGGGGACGAGGCGCGCGAAGGCACCTCAATCCCCACAACATACAGGGCCACCACAATACCTCTAGCTCCCATGCATTGCGGAGCAACTGTGCAGGCATTGGTTGTGCTAACGGGAGCTCACGTGACTTCTGCTTGCTGACATGAGGCCTTTGGCACTATGCTATGCTGTAGATTTATTACTTATTACAATTACTTGTTACTTATAGCCTGCATTCGCTCTAAGAGAATTATAGCAGGGAGGAATGTTGTAGATAGGCGGCACCCGGTGACACGCAATGCACACATGGCTACTGCAAAAAGACCGAGATGACCGAGCGATTGCTGCCACTGTTAGCAGTGTGTTTGAACTGGGTCGACAGGGCAGCATCCGAGCCCCCCTTAGTTCCGCATTTGCATACTGGCATGACAGCTAAAAATAAATGGCACAGTAATTAGCGATGTTTTGATGCTCTTAATAAAGAGCCTGCATGGTAACATATCCCAAAAACCTCCTACAATTAGCGCAATTAGGTCACCACATATTAACCTCAGATGCACATCAGTCAACTTGCTCTCTCTGCTTGAATAGGCTGCACTGGCTCCGTAAAAATAATAAATAAAGCCTACACTAGCACTCTCTGATTTGTTTATGATAATGGTTTCACACACTCTATCATGCAATTGATTGGGCACTATATTCAAAGTGGTGCTCTTTAGTTGGAACTTCATTTTATCTGAATAAATTCCAGTCTCCCTTGGATTTTGAATTAATGAGATTTTACCGTAGAGACTTGTGGCCAATGAATTAAAGCAATAGAACACTTTCGCTGTGCCACATGTCCAATATTAATGCACAGGTTACAAAAACTCAGACGGGCAATTTATCGATTATACCATCACGAATTCTGCATTTGATTAATACCACGTTTGCCATGTGGCTGACTGTCTAATGACAGCTAGTGTGAGCAGAGCTTTTTAGACTGTCGCTCACAATGCTAACTACACAGCGGTTGAGTTAGTCCTTTTATTAGGTTAATTATTTCATTTAAGGTCGAACAGACATTGTAGCAATTATGGACATGCAATTTAAAACTTTCTATTTAAACCACAAAAACAGGCAAAGTGGTGGCCTAGCAATGCAAGTATAAAAGTTTGAATGTAAACTACTAAACAGTTTTCTATAATGTCACAAAGTGTCCAATTCCTTGTTGTAGCATGTCAAAAACTCATGTTGACAGTCACATACCAACCTCCATATGGTAGAATGAACAGCTTCCATGCCTATCTGGAAGAAATATTGAACTATGCTAACGAACACACCCTCACACCAATTCTTGGTGGTGACTTTAAGGTTGACATGTTCAATTCTTCAAGCACACAACATAATTTTGAAACAGTTTTCAGGAACATGTTTCTCTAACACTATCCAAACACCTACTTGCATAACTAAAGACACACGTACGCAACTATCGCTTCACGTAACAAATTTTGGTCAAAGTTCTTTTGAAAAAAAAAAAAGGAGCATTTCTCCACAGGCCTCTTCGGCTTGCTTAGTGAGCACTTGAACCGGAGCAGACGATCCCTCACGAGTTTTATGGACATGAATTGCCCCCTCCTCGTGACATAGGAATGGTATACCTCAAGCCCTCGTGCACAGCAAGCCTGACAGTCGACTCTGCGACTTGGAGCTCCTTTGCAATGGCCCGCATTGACTTGATGATGTGTGGTGTTTTATGGCGCAAGGGCCAGTTATGGCCAAAGAGCGCCATGCCAGTGTTTGTGAGTGTGCAGTGCGATGAATTCTGAGAAGTAGATGAAGTGTGGCTGTAAAGGGGCCTAAAAATAATCGCTGTAAAATGCGTAAAATATACATGCACTAAAATCATGGCAATGACTAATGAGGTGCACTATGAAATGAAGAATGCATTGAGAAAGAATGACACGATATTTAAAATATTTAAGATGTAGTAATTGGAAAGAAGCACTACTGCCTAAACAGAGCCCTTGAACCACAAGGGTCTGGAGGCATGTGCTATACAAAACTACTATCACAGCAGCATCCTCTGGAGGGAGGATGCGCTATGAATTTATAACATGCAGTACCACGCCGTTCAAGAAAGCGAGGACTGCTTTGGTGCTAAACAGCGGTTCCTCACCAAGAAACATACTGGGATGCAGAGGGACATGATAGCGGTAAGAGAAATGTTTTTTTCTATCTGCTTCGGCATCCCGACACTCCAGGAGAACGTGGGGACGGTTAGCCTCACCACATCTACCACAGGTTGGTGGTTCATCCCCGGTCAACAAAAAACTATGGGTGCCAAATGTATGACCTATTCTGAGACCGACAGAATAGGACATCAGTTCGTCGTGTTTTCGTTACGGGGGGCCAGAAACCTAACTGTGGCTTAATCAAGTGAAGCTTATTATTTGTTTCTGCATCCCACAGACGTTGCCAATGGCTTCGCAATTTCTTACGCAAGAAATGTTTCAAATCTGTTGCAGAAACAGCAGCTGTAAGATTAGTAGCGTGCGGTGTTATTGACGTAGCCATTCGGTCAGCTAGCACATTACCCTCAATGCTTCTATGGCCAGGCACCCAGCATATAATGATATGCTGGTTAGATACATACGCTCTACACAGTACGGAATAGAGCTCAATAAGTATAGGATTTTCTGTTTACAGGGTGACTTTAAAGCCTTTACGACACTTAGAGAGTCTGTAAATATGATTGATTTTTGAAGTTTAGATTTCCTTATATGCCTCACAGCTGACAATAGTGCACATGCCTCAGCCGTAAAGATACTTGCTTCCGGGTGGAGTACACCTGATTCCGAGATGGATGGGCGGACGGCTGCATACGACACCCCGTCACGTGACTTAGAAGCGTCTGTATAAAACTCTGTGCATGTGTACTTGGACTGGAATTCAAGGAAATGCATTTTGATATGTGCCTCTTGTGCGTGCTTAGTGACCTCTACGAATGATGTGTCACACTCTATGAGCTGCCACTGCCACGGCGGTAATAGTTTCGCTGGAGCCATAAGACAGTGTTCAAGCAACGGAACACCCATTTCCTCACTAAGATTCCTCACACGCAAAGAGAACGGTTTTCTCGATGCCGGTCGATTTTGGAAGAGTGTGGCAGTGGTCATGTCGTTTATGGTTGAATAAGAGGGATGTTCAATGTTCGCGTGTACTCTAAGAAAATATAAAACTACTATATGAACGCTGCACATGAAGTGACCACTGATTTGACTCTACATAGAGGCTCTGGATTGGACTTGTTCGGAAAGCACCGGTCGCGAGGCAGATGACCAGATGGTGAACTGGATCTAGAATTTTTAATGCACTTGGCGTTGCGGAATTATAAATTATAGCTCCGTAATCAAGGCGTGAGCGGACAAGACTGTTGTACAAGTTCAGGAGGCATTTTCGGTCACTACCCCATGTTGCGTGCGACAAAATTTTAAAAGGTTCATCGTGCCTTCAGATATTTAAGATGGGGGATAAAGGTAAGCTTCAAGTCTAGAATTATTCCCAGGAATTTATGTTCACTGCTCACGGATAGTTCCTCTTGATTAATCGTGAGATTTGGCACAGGTGTCATGCCTCTTTTGTTTGAGAAAAGTATGCACGTACTTTTCTTTGCATTTATTTTAAATCCATTTACATCAGCCCATTTAGACAGTTTGTTTAATCCAAGCTGTACCTGTCGTTCGCAGATAGCAATGTTGCATGATTTGAAACCTATCTGTACATCATCGACATACACAGAATAAAACATGCTGCGTGGAATAACTGTATACAGGGAGTTCATTTTTACAATAAAGAGTGTGCAACTAAGCACACCCCCTTGTGGCACGCCAGCCTCCTGGGTGAATGTTCCAGATAAAACATTGCCCACTCTTACGCGAAACGTCCGGTTAGACAAGTAGCTTTCGACTGTGTTTAACATATTTCCACGGACCCCCATCGCGGAAAGATCTCGCAGAATCCCGAAGCGCCATGTCGTGTCGTACGCTTTCTCTAGATCTAGAAAGACCGAAAGTAAAAACTGTTTATGTATAAACGCATCTCTGATGTTTGCCGCGATGCGAACAAGGTGGTCTATTGTTGACCTACCTTCTCGGAAGCCACACTAGAAGGGGTCTAGTATTTTGTCATTTTTTAGGAAACAGATTAAGCGCCGGTTTATCATTTTTTCATACAACTTGCACAGGCAGCTTGTTAGCGCTATTGGCCTGTAGCTGCTAGCTAAAGACGGGTCCTTGCCTTGTTTAAGAATCGGGATGACTATGGCTTCTTTCCATAAGGAAGGAATAATCCAGCCGCCCACATGGCATTAAAGAGAGAGGGAGTGTTGTCAGTGTTTCGGGGTGCAAGTACCTAATCATTTCGTAGATGATACGGTCGCCACCTGGCGCAGAGTTGTTGCAACAAGCAAGAGATGCTTAAGTTCGGCTAAGCTGAATGGTCGGTTGTAAGCCTCATTTGATGAACCTTTGCGATTAAGGGGCTGCCGCTCTTCGCGTTCTTGGAACTTCGGGAAAGATTGTGTATAGTGCGATTCACTCGATACATATTCGAAGTGTTTGCCTAGACTATCTGCCTGGTCTTCCAGGCTATCACCTTGGCTATTTACTAAGGGTAGGGGATGTGACTCCCGACCTATTAATTTACTTACTCTATTCCAGACTTTCGTTTCATCGGTGTACGAATTTATGCTGGAGATGTACTTTTCCCAGCTCTCTCTCAGCACGTCTGCGCGTTCTCCTGCCCTGCGATTTTGCTTGTTTAAAATTCATCAGGCTTTCGGATTTTGGCGAGTCGCGAAGCAATCCCCAGGCTTTGTTTTGATTTTTACGTGCTTTTTGGCATTCCTCGTCCTACCAAGGCAGGCGACGCTTATTAGCTAGTCCATTAGTTTGTTGTATGCACCTTTCTGCAGCGTCAGTGATAAAACCCGTTATATACGCCACAGCATCGTCTATGTTAAGAGAGGCAATGTCATCCCGGCCTAAATATTGTCGCAACGTCAGAAACAGAGGTCGCACAGCCCTGATCAAGAGGAATAGCAGGAGGTCGCCTTTTTTAATACAGCGCGCTGCCGCGACTTCTTCTTCTTCACCGCGCCTTGATAGAAACGCGCGTGCCTGCTCGCATATTCCTCCTCTTCATCAGAGTACAGGCGCGGCATTTGCTTCCCTCCGAAGGAAGCATCGTCCCGATGCGTAACTTAAGCATATGAGGGCGGCGTACAAATGGCACAGAGTAAGACACGCAAAACAAAACCAAAAAAACAACAGAAAAGAACAAACGAAACTTAGTTCGACAGATACGGCTTCATCCGCACCACATGCACCACTTCGGGTAAGTGCTTGCGGCTTCTGGAGTTACTCTCACTGTCAGGAACGACCTCGTAGGTCACGTCGCTCAGGCGTCGAATCACTCTGTATGGCCCAAAGTACCGTCTTAGCAGTTTTTCAGAAAGTCCACGACGGCGTATGGGTATCCAAACCCATACTTTATCGCCGGGAGTGTAGATAACGGACCTGTGTCGAAGATCGTACCGTTTTGCATCTTGGCCTTGCTGATAGCAGATACGTACGCGGGCAAGCTGTCTAGCTTCTTCGGCGCGCTGAGTAAATTCGACAACGTCGGTAGGTATGTCGTCACACTCGTGAGGCAGCATGGCATCCAACGTCGTCGTGGCTTCGCGACCGTGGACCAAGCTGAAGGGCGTCATTCGAGTAGTTTCTTGTCGAGCGGTATGTATGCGAAAGTTACGTAAGGCAAAATCTGATCCCAGTTCTTGTGTTCCACGTCGACGTACATGCATAGCATGTCTGCGAGGGTCTTATTAAGCCGCTCGGTCAGTCCGTTGGTCTGGGGATGATATGCGGTTGTTTTCCGGTGGTTTGTACCACTTAGTGTGAGAACCGAGTCAAGAAGTTCTGCAGTGAAGGCAGTTCCCCTGTCTGTGATGACTACTTTTGGGGCACCGTGCCGAAGGACGACGTTCTCGATGAAAAATGAGCCGCTTCGGCTGCTGTGCCCCGCTGCGTAGCTTTAGTCTCCGCGTAGCGCGTCAGGTAATCGGTTGCGACAATGATCCATTTGTTGCCGGCTGTAGAAGTTGGAAATGGGCCCAGGAAATCCATTCCAACTTGGGTGAAAGGCTGTCCTGGTACCTCGACTGGATGTAAGAGACCTGCAGGCTTGCCGGGAGGTGCTTTGCGTCTTTGGCAGTCGGCGCATGTTTGTACATGATGTTTCACAGCAGCGGGTAGCTTTGGCCAATAGTACTTGCGTCGGAGTCGGGACAGTGTTCTCGTGTAGCCTAGATGACCTGAGGTGGCTTCATTGTGGCATGCTGTTAGTATTTCTTTGCGAAGTGATATCGGTACGACAAGCAGGTACGTGCTGCCGCTGGCAGAAAAGTTCTTTTTATAGAGAACATCATTTCGCAGACAAAACGACGGCAGTCCCCTGGCATAGAGTCGCGGGACGTCTGTACTTCGGCCTTCCAAGAAATTAATGAGTGGGAGCAGCTCTGGGTCGTGGCGCTGCTCCTGTGAAATGGTGACGGCGTCGACGACTCCCAAAAATGCAGCGTCAACGTCCGCGTCATCGGTACCTGCGGGCTCTACGGGTGACCGCGAAAGGCAGTCGGCGTCGGTGTGCCTTTTCCCTGATTTGTAAATTATGGTCATGTCGAACTCCTGAAGCCTAAGACTCCAGCGCGCCAAACGGCCAGATGGATCTTTCAAGTTAGTCAACCAACAAAGAGAATGATGATCGCTGACAACCTTGAATGAACGGCCGTACAAATATGGGCGAAATTTGGTAACCGCCCACACCACGGCGAGGCATTCCTTCTCGGTAGTCGAGTAGTTTTCCTCCGTACGAGAGAGTGTTCGACTGGCGTAAGCGATTACTTTTTCGAAGCCGTCTTGCCACTGCACCAGTACGGCCCCCAGACCAACATTGCTCGCATCGGTGTGAAGTTCTGTAGGGGCTTCCAGGTCAAAGTGCGCAAGAACTGGAGGCGTTTGCAGGCGCTGGCGTAGTTCGTCAAATGCTATTTGCTCATTTTCACCCCACAGAAAGGGAACATCGTCTCGTGTAAGGCGTGTTAACGGGGCAGCAATACGAGAGAAGTTCGCAATGAACCGCCGGTAATAGGCGCACAGCCCCAGGAAGCGCCTCACTGCCTTCTTGTCGGGTGGTGTGGGGAACTTTGCCACAGCGTCTATTTTTTCTGGGTCCGGTCGTACACCCTCGTGACTGACGACGTGGCCGAGGAAGCACAGTTCACTGAAGCCAAAATGACATTTCTCGGGCTTTAACGTCAGGCCAGCTGAGCGTATGGCTTGAAGAACAGTGAGTAACCGGCTTAGGTGCTCCTCGAATGTAGCCGAGAACACTATGACGTCGTCTAAATAGACCAAGCAAGTTTGCCACTTCAGGCCTGATAGTACGGTGTCCATTAAACGCTGAAAAGTGGCTGGCGCTGAGCACAGACCGAAAGGAAGTACCTTAAATTCGTAAAGACCGTCGGGGGTCACGAAGGCCGTTTTCTCACGATCTCTCTCATCGACCTCTATCTGCCAATACCCGCTTCGTAGGTCCATTGATGAAAAATAACGTGCATGCCGCAGCCTGTCCAGCGAATCGTCAATGCGTGGCAGCGGGTAGACGTCTTTCTTCGTGACTTGGTTTAATTTGGTAATCGATGCAGAAGCGCAAGCCGTCTTTCTTTTTGACCAAGACCACGGGTGAAGCCCAGGGACTGTTCGAAGGCTGGATCACGTCATCCTCGAGCATCTTGGTCACTTGCTTTTGAATCTCTTCACGTTCCTTTGGAGCTACACGGTAGGGGTTTTGTCGAATCGGCCTCGTGGTATCATCCGTGATTATACGGTGCTTGGTCAGCGGTGTTTGTTTCACTTTTGACGTAGTCGAAAAGCAATCTTCGAACTGGTGTATCAGCTCCAAGAGGCGCTGTCTCTCAGAAGGCGACAGGGTGGAGCTGACGTCGAAAGACAAATGTGTCGAGGCCGGAACGGTCGTGTCTTGACGTTGTAAAGCCAAACAATCGTTTACTTGAATGACTTCGTCGCAGTAGGCAATTGCGGTGCCCTTTTGAATGTGACGGCGTTCGTCGCTGAAGTTCGTCAGAAGGACTTCCGCTTGCCCATGAGTCATGTCGAGTAGGCCTCTAGCAATCGAAATGCCGTGGGTTAGCAATAGTGCAACAATTTGCTCCGCGATCACATCCCCATGGTAGGGCTTCCGGCACGAGACAGATACAAGGCGGCAGGAGCGCGGTTGAATGGTCACATCGTCGGCGAGTCGCAGACGCTCATGTTGCCCGTCATGAGTGGTGTCGGCATAGGGGCTTGCAGAGAACGTCACCATACGGCCCGGAATGTTTATGACGGCGCCGTGATCTCGCAGAAAATCCATCCCTAAGATGAGGTCTCTGCAGCAGTCGGGGATAATGACGAAAGTGGCAACGAAGCTGGAATCACCGATGTGAATTCGAGCGGTACATGTTCCTGTTGGTGTTATTACCTGGCCACCGGCACTTCTTATGTGTGGCCCGGTCCACGGCGTCTTCACTTTCCGAATGCGGTCGGCCAGCTCCTGCCGCATGATTGAGAAGTCTGCGCCAGTATCAACAAGTGCTGTAACGTGATGTCCATCGATGAGAATGCTAATATCGGCACGGGCAACGTCGTCGGCGGTAGTATTCGTCGTCGTCGTATCGTCCTCTTGGGTAGCGTGGGGGGTATTTTTGGCGTCGCGACACTGGGCAACCTTCCCCCCGGAGGTCGCTGCCGTTAGTTTCCCCGTCGCGGACTAGGGGAACGACCACCCCTGACGACGTCAGCGAAACTCTGGCGGTTTGGGGAAGTGTAACGCACAGGGGATGGGGACTGCAAGCGACGACGCGGTGAAGCTGCTTGGCTGGTCGACAGGTGATCACGATTCGGGGCACAACGGTCGTCAAAGCGCAGAGAAGGGGGGCGAAAAACTTGCCACCCCAGCCTCTCGATGGGGACAGAAGCGGGCAATGTGGCCAGGTTCCCCACAATGGAAACAGAGTGGTCGACGGTCGGCCGTGCGCCACAAGTCAGTACGGCGAACAGGAGGTCGTCTCACAGACTCTCGTTGCCACCACGGCACGGGAACGGTCCGAGGCTGAAATGGCGGTACCTCCGGTGAAGGGGGAGGACGTCGGACCACGTCGGCATAGCTCAATGGACGTGCCTCAGGGCATGGAGGTGGTGAGGAGAAGGCTTGCCGCAACTCTTGGCGCACGACTTCGGCAACCGAAACGACTGGAGACTCCGTAGGAGTAATGCCGAGGGCTCGCAGCTCTTCACGTAGAATGACTCTAATCATTTCCCGTAAAGAAGGCTGGTCAACACCCTGAGCTGCGGCGCTTATTGGTGTGTTGTTGGGTAGGCGATCAAAGTGGCGGCAACGTTGCTGAAGTGCCCGCTCAATGATAGTCGCTTCTTTGATGAAGTCGTCGACCGTTGTGGGCGGGTTTCGGACAAGGCCTGCAAACAGCGGTTCCTTAATTCCCCGCATAAGGTGACGCACCTTCTTCGCCTCGGTCATATCGGGATCAGCTCGGCGAAACAGACGGGCCATATCCTCCGCATACATGACGACAGATTCGTTCGGCTGCTGTACGCGAGCCTCAATAAGTTGTTGCGCGTAATCGCGCCGGTCCGAACTTGCGAATGAATCGAGGAGCTGACGCCGAAAATTGCCCCACGTGTGAAGCTCGCTTCCCTGTTCTCGTACCACGTGCGAGCACTCTTTTCGAGCGCGAAATAAGCATGGGTGAGTTTCTGTCGCTCGGTCCAGTGATTGACATCAGCGACGCGCTCGTACTGATCGAGCCAGTCCTCGACATCTTCGAAAGCATCACCATGGAAGGTTGCGGGAACGTGAGGCTGTTCAAGAGTCACCTGGGAAATGCTCGGCGCCGTCTGAGAAGAAGGAAGAGTGGCCGATGGTGTTGGAACAGCCATGCTGGTGGGAGGCGCAACGGGAGGGAATTCCGGGCTCAGGCCGAGCAGGCGCCGACTGAATCGATGGACTGGAGTCGTGACGAGAAGTGGAGCTTCCGGACTGGGTGTACGAGTCCTTATAGGGGTTGAACGCATGAGGTTCAAGGCGCCAGCACCTCCACCAGTGTCGCAACGTCAGAAACAGAGGTCGCACAGCCCTGATCAAGAGGAATAGCAGGAGGTCGCCTTTTTTAATACAGCGCGCTGCCGCGACTTTTCTTCTTCACCGCGCCTTGATAGAAACGCGCGTGCCTGCTCGCATATTCCTCCTCTTCATCAGAGTACAGGCGCGGCAATATGTTATTTCCTTAAAACGTTGCCAGTTAGCAGAGTCAACCTTCCATCGGGGAACATGTGGGAGCATCCATCTTGTTTTGTTAAGCTTAGCATAATTGGAAAGTGGTCGCTCCCAAAGGGGTTCTTCAGAACGGACCACTGCAGGTACGAAATTAGTGTACTAGACACGATACTCAAATCTATGGAGGAGTATGAATTATGCGCCACGCTGTAGTACGTTGGCTCTTTCTTATTAAGTAGACACGCTCCTGAGGAAAAAAGAAGGTTTTCAATTAGGCGACCTCTTCCATCACAACGCGAGTCTCCCCACAAGGTGTTATGTGCGTTGAAATCTCCGAGAACTATGTATGGCTCCGGAAGTTCATTTATGTAGTTTTGAAATTCGGTTTTACGTAGTTGATAGTTGGGAGGGATGTATATAGAGCTGATAGTGATCAGCTTGTCAAACAACACCCCTCGGACAGCAACTGCCTCTAGGGGCGTACGAAGTTTTAATTCCCGGCAGGCAATACTTCTATCGACTACAATAGCCACACCACTGGAAGACACGACTGTGTCATCGCGGTCTTTACGAAAAATGGCGTATTGCCGGAGAAAGTTTGATTGTGTAGATTTAAGGTGTCTCTTGAAACACAGCACCTTAGGATTAAACCTGTGTAGGATTTCTTTGACGTCATCGAAGTTGTGTAGGAGTCCTCTGACGTTCCATTGTATTATTTGTGTATTCATGTTGGAAGTGTTTTTTTGTGCTGTGTGTTTAAAAGAGACTAATTTAACTTACAGAGCCCTTGTTGGGCCCTGTGATGCGGGCTTTTTCTTTTTGGAGCGATCGCGAGATTCTCGCGGCTCCTTTGGCGCTTGCGGCGCTGTCTGGCAGGTTGTTGTGTCCATCGCCTCTTGTGAGGCGCTGGACACGCGCTCTTGCGAGCGGTTGGTTTGAGGGGAAGGCCTCGTTTCGAGGGACGAGGCCCTTGAGGCCACCAGCCCGGAGGTCGATGACCCCTTCTTGTGGGTTGGCGGAGCAGCGCGAGCTGCAGCCGCGGGGGGGCAGATGGCGTCACTGCCGGCTCACTGTGTGTGGGCCGGACAGCCGCCGGAAGCCGTTGCGACGCTGCCCCCTGACGCGCAACTTCGGCAAAGGTTTTCTTTGGCAGGTAGGATACCCGCCTGTGTGCCTCCTTGAACGTTAGATTTTCCTTTACTTTAATTGTTACAATTTCTTTTTCTTTTTCCAGGATGGGCACGACCGCGAGTATGCGGCGTGCTCCCCATCACAGTTCACACAGTGGAGAGAGTTTTCGCATGATTCAGAGAGATGCTCAGTTGCACTGCATTTCGCACAAGTCTGACGGCCTCGGCAGTTCTGCGAACTGTGGCCGAATCTTTGGCATTTGAAGCATTGAAGAGGGTTTGGCACGTATGGCCTGACACGTTTTATGTATCCGGCTTCAATGGTCTCGGGTAGAACACTAGAACCAAAAGTAAGAATTATATGTTTTGTCTTTAGCTCCTTACCATCGCGCCTCATCTTGATTCGTTTTACAGTCAAAACATTTTGTTCTTTGAATCCTTCCAAAAGTTCATCTTCGGTGAGCTCCAACAGGTCGTCATCAGAAATAACACCGCGGGTGGTGTTCATGGTGCGGTGTGGGGTCACAGTTACAGGAAAGTCTCCAAATGACACTAGATTCTGTAGTTTATCATGCTGTTTCTTATCACGGAGTTCCAGGAGGAGGTCACCGCTGGCCATCCTCGTCGCCTTGTAACCTGGTCCTATAGTCTCTGTCAGAGTCTTTGCAACGATAAAAGGTGAGATCACTCTCACGGTCTTTTCAGTTTTCTCACTGTGTACCACGTGGTAGCGTGGAAAGTTCTCAAATTGTCGGCAAAAAAATTTAAAAACTTCGTCGGTGCGCCCCCTCCTTTGGGGGCGATCAGAAAGCGCGGGAAAAGAACTAGCCATACAATATTGATGTTTCGTCAGAAACTCCAGCCACCCACCATGGAGTCCTACTAGGGGATGCTGCAGTGCCTGTAAACATAGGCCCTGCAGACGCCAGCTGTACGTCACCACTATAACCGAATATGAATAACCTAGGCAGGCTACTCACACAGGGTTAACCCTCGCTGCCAAGAAGATCGGAAGGAATATAGAAGAGAGAGGGAAGACAGGAAAGATTAAAAGTAAGAGAGAAAGACGAAGGTTGGAGAGGAGGATAGGAAAAGGCAACTACCGATTTCTCCCGGATGGGTCAGTCCGGGAGTGCCGTCTACGTGAAGCCGAGGCCAAAGGGGTGTGTTGCCTCCGCCGAGGGGCCATAAAGGTCCAAACACTCAGCATCGGCTCAACCCCCAGGATCCCCTTTTCCCCGGACACAGCTAAGCCACGCACGGTTAAACGTGGGAGGGTGCAACCCTCGTGTGCTCGGGTACGTGGTGGCACAACTCACAAAACGCCTGCTTGCGCAGACGCCCCTGCGGGACCGCATTGACTTGCCTGGGTCGTCACTCACGATCACTTGCAGCCACCAGGGAAAATCAGGGGTTCTGAATGTCTGACCGCTGACTGTGCTTTTTTCTTTTCGCCACAAATGCCATGTCACTGCCAGAACACATCAGTTCTGTCCGCACCTTGTAAATGAAAGACTTTGCTACGTTCAGAAAGGTGGAAATTTCCAAGTCACTGTCGTGTGCGGCCAGGGCGACAAGGACTGCATGGCGTTTCATTTCCTGCATCAACCTGTACGCTTCCATCATTGAACAAACTGCGCAGTATGAATGATAAGAGATCAACCAACAAGAAGCCGCACGCCTAGATAGATATGATGAGCCTGCTGGTGTTTAAGGCGATAAGGAATAGTGATCTCAAATACCTTGCGCACCCGGTAACTGCTGCTACCTCGAACAATTCTCGAAGTGCATGTCGTGGATAGTGACGTTTCAGCAATCCGAATTACGTAGGTCCACTTGGTGCGTCTGACTTCGACCCTTGAGAAGAAGGGTGCAGCGTATCGGTCTGAAATTGCAGCTTGTTTTTGTGGCGCACAGCAGTGTAATGCTTTGCAGATGCAGCACACATTGTGTACACTGGGCTTGTCAGCTTGTCAGCAACGGCCAAACCTGATGAGGGGCCCTTTAAAAAACGATCAGGACGGATAAGCTCTTTAATCGTTTTCTGGAAACTAGGAATCCAGAAAAGTGATTAGATATAAGATATTGTTTAAGAAGCTTATGGATAAGACAAATGCCCTACTGCTACACACCAAACAGAAGTAACTACATATAGTTCTTTTGAAATTAGGAATAATATGAAACAACGCAAGTTGAAATCAGCTAGCGCAAGACAGGGGTAATTGGAGATCGCAGGGAGAGGCCTTCGTCCTGCAGTGGACATAAATATATACTCTAATGAAACCTGGTAAGATGTGAAAAAAAAAAAAAAAATGTCGCAGTTTCGCCCGAAAGGCGAAGCATCAATTGCGATAGCAAATTGGTAGAGAGCTATTCGGAGTAGGGATAGTAGAGTAGTTTATCGGCCGCATAAACTTGGACATTCGCTTTGTAACTGAATTGACAAGCGTGGTGTCATCGCGCACAAGCAAACATGAATAGATCACACTGAATGACCGCAGACAAACGACTGTTCAACACGCTGGCGCGGCCGCTGGAGCGGGCAAAGAATCGTGCGGTCTATCGCTTCAACGGAAACTGAGCGGCGAATGGACAGCGAATAAAGGTCAGAGCCGTGTGGAGACACGGCCGGGCTCGAGGCGCGCGCTCGCTCGCTTCTTAAGAAGTGAGTGCGCGCGCCAGTCGAGCCCGGCCGTGGTGGAGATAAAGAGACGGTGCGGGCGACGGTGCGGGCGACGTAGTGCAAGCGTATTTGTTCGCAGAGTAGAAGCTGCTCCCCCCGTCCCTCCCGCGCTGCCTCCCCGCTTTTTTTTGCTTTCGCGGGAGATTGCGTTGCCAGTTCTCCTTGCGCTGGGTTGCAAGATAAGCATTTGGCGCCGTAGCACAGCGTCGCCTTGCCTCCCTCCCCCCCATACCCCCACGGCCTTTTGGGCGACAATTGCGTTTGCTTTCCGCCGTGCGTTGGCTCTCTGTGATAGCGCGCGTCCCCCGCGCGCTTTTACTCGTACGGCGCGCGGCGACGATTTTATCGCCCTTGGAATCTATACGGAACCTGACGGCGACGCCGACGCCGACGGCAGAAATCCAGTTGAAGTGTCCATATAATTGCTATCGCAATAAAAAATGTTTGACTAAATCTAGCACTATCGCATCAACACAACTAATGGTATTTTACAACAATGGTGACTACAGCAATGTTATACAGTAGAACAGCGGGGGTTCTACTGTAAACATTGTTCCCGGGTGCTGCGTTTTCCCGGCTGTTACGTCGTTTTCGGCTGGTCCCGGCACAGCTCCCATAGAACCCAATGCATTGGTAACCCCGCTGTTACGTCGCAATTGTGGGACCGTTCCTGCATCGTACGTTGCGAACTGCCACTCTGCACCGGCCCGAGTGGCCATTTTGACTTTTCATGTCGCTTGGCTTGGTTGCTTGACGATGGCATTGGCCGCCCAAAGTGCTGGGGGCGACACTTATGACATATTTTCAGTTTCCACTAACAAAAAGTATGGCCCTTGAGATCCGTATTTGCCGTATCATGGTGTCTATGATGCGCTGCGGCCCTAAAATTGGTTTTGGCTCATAGATGTCCCGTATAAAGTCCAAGGGCGATAACGCCGTCGCCGCGCACTGTATGCTGTATGTACTAGTGAAAGCGTGAGAGTGAAAGCGTGCGAGGGGAGCCGACGACCACATCTAAATCTCCCGCACGAAAGAAAGAAAGGAAGTGCGCCTTCTTCCGTTGCGCTTGAGGCACCGGTGAGGGGGGAGCGATAGCGGGCAGCGTTGTGCTCTGGCAGCAACTGCGTACTGCGTGGCGGTGCGCGGTCGCGCGGGCCGTATCTTGAAAGCGATCTGCCTTCGGGGCAGAGTATACGCAGTGTAGGTGCGTCGGCAGCTCGTAGCTTTCTGCGTGTGTTCTGTGTGTTCTCGGCGCTCAGTTTGCGTTGAAGCAACAGACAACAGCACGAAGGTCACTTCGCTCGCTTCTGCAGCGGCGCTTAAATTCCTCACGCCAGCGTTTGACAGCGCGTGTCCGCGCTGACACATCGAGTGTGTTGTGTTCATGTTTGCCTGTGGGCGCTGACACTATGCTTGTTAATAAGATTAATTAAGTGAATGTTTACAAGTTTATATGGACGATAAAACTAATATTCTTACTTTGTATAGTTGTCTACTAATTGCTATCGCAATCAATACTTCAGCTGTTGGGCAAATTACTACTTTTCACCCGTAAGAATTAAAATAATATTGTGTGCCGTTCAACACTACTCCCATTTCTCAATTTTTCCTGTTTCCCGGCTCATACGTTCTTTTTTTTTACGGTCCCGTGAAAAACGCATCAGCGGGGTTCTACTGTATCACATAAGCAGTTAACATTAGTCAACAGCTTTTACTTTCCACGACACATCAGAAAGAGTACCAAGAAATATGAATACGCTCGAATCTCCTCAATTTGAAAGACTGACTAACTGTTGGGCTAGTTGGTCTGACATGTGACTGGAAAACTAAGTGCAAATAAATTAGACAAAGACACGTGGAACAGACGAGAACCAATGTCGCGCTGTTTCACATGTTATATAATTTATTCACGCTTATTTTTCAATCACATCATTCATTCGAACTGCACGCTGTGGTTCTGTCAAAATTATGTGTGATTCAATGTGTGAAAACGACTGATAATTCAAACGCGTAAGCGTCTGTGCAGGTTAATAGAAACATGCTCTGCCGCCAACCATGCTCTCAGTAGTGCCAACTCGCACGACACTTCTGACCTGGCAGTGGCTGCGTGCCAGATGCTACTCCCTTTTTCCACTGCAAGTACCGTATTATGGTGCGTTTAACCTGCACCAAAATTTTTTTCAATTAACGGTAAAGTAAGGCTACAAGTTATATGCAAATTTGCTCTTGAGGTGCGGCTTCACAACAGCAACACTTTTCCCTAAAACTGTGGCTGTACTTGCTGTGCTGCCATGAGCCTCGTCAGTCATGCACACAGAATGCAGCGCTGCACGTTAAGTCCTCCATTCAATGAGCTTCCGCTATTTCAGACTCCATATTTGAAAAAATTTTCGAGCCTCTTCGAATTATCGAAATTCGACTGTAGTTCGTCCTTTGAACTGACATAAGAGTGAAGTATGTAGCCAATTTATTTCATTTAATAAGAGTCATGCATGTGACATTGACGGTATTCAAATAATGCCCATCAACCATGTTATTGATCTTTTGTCTAACACATATTTGTAACAGAGCACTATCATTAGGCATGTTTCCAAAACAATGCAACTATCAAGTGTTACTGCATTTTAAGGGAAGCCATTAAGATCACCCCATTTCTATTCTACCGGCATATTTGAAAGGCTTAGAAGAGAATAAATACGAGATTTATAAAAATTGCAGTGAAATTCTCCTTCATTTCCCTAAACAGATTCTGATCCACAAGGGCAGATCACGAAGCATGCATTTTGGTGCAAAAAGAATTCTTCAAGCTTCCGAAAAAAAAAAAAATATATATATATATATGTTGTTGCTGGTCGATACCTTGGCTTTTCCAAGTCTTTTTGACTACCTAAAACATTTATACTTGCTGAATAAGGTCAAACGCTACGATGTACGGGATAGACCTTTATCCTTATAAAATCATACTTAAGTCATATAATGCAAGTAACGAACTGTGTCTGAATCCGAGCTAGATGGTAAGGCGACATCTTAAGCGCGAATAAAACATAGACAGCAGAAAGAATGAGGACATACAGAGTCCAACAATTTATTACAGAAGAAAACCCACTTATATGCATTTGTTAAGCAGCCTGCCATTTCAGACGTAGTGAGGATGCTACAAAGAAATAAGCTGAGTTGGACAGAGAGAGAGAGGCTTTGTGGAGAACGACAATTAAATAAAAATAGTGAAAATGAAGTAGCAAAGTTTAGTATACTAACTGGTAAAGTAACAGCACTGAATTAGTAACAAATTAGTGAAATTAGTAAGACTGATAATTAGTAAAGTACCAGTACTGGATGCAGACTAAGGATTCCTAATTATTCCTCATGCTTTAATCAAATGATTTTTAGTTTAATTAGCTGCATTGACCTTCTGGCATAATGCATAAAAAAGAAGTGAAAAACGAATTTTAGGATTACATATTTGCTTTAACGCCAAGACTGTTAAGTCGTAACCTCACTTTCACGAGTTTCGAAGAAAAATTGTATATAAGTACACTGGTATCTAAGACGCACCATCTATTTTAACTGCGCTTGATCTGTTTGTGTCTCTTCTTTGTAGTGTCCCGTTTCTCAATTTAGTGCATTTGGCAATTGGTCATTAGAATGAACCAACCATCCCCTCCAACCTCCATATCGGGGCACTAATTTCGCTAAACTAAATTTTTATGAGTGACAAATTCTAGCAGAAAAAAACTTCAACGGAAACTCCTTTAGTGCTGAAAACCAGTATTTACTGCACTTCACTCAAAGCCATCGAATGCCTCGTCCTCTAACACAGTATGAAAGTTAAGCTACTTCGGCTGGTAGCGTCGTCGACCTCTGCATACCTTTTAAAGATGTTATAGGCACATCGCTTGCATTTTTGTCTGCGGGAAAAAACACTCATATTGGTCGTGCCAGAACCTATGGTTTTATGCATATGTAACTCACACCATTGTATGCGATGCACTAAGAAAGATTGTGGAAAAATATCGCAACTTGTTAGCAGTGAGATCGAGCGGAGTCGCTGCATGGCGGACACTGGCATCACCTCGCTTGCTCACCACTACGCGTTTACCGGTGCGCATACGGTGTGTTTGTTCTTTACAGACTTTGTTCCGTGGTAGATGTGCAGTTGTAAATGCTGGTATGCATTTCTTTTACCATGTACAGAAGCACTTGACCTTGCACGGTAGTCTGTGCTGTAATAAGATTGGTGACTGCACATGCCGAGTGCAGTCACTGCAGGCCTTCGTCCTGCAGTGGACATAAAAATCGGCTGATGATGACGATAATGCCGAGTACATGACATGCAATAGTCGCACTGTCCGTTCGCCAGAAATCATTTTGATTTTGTTGTCGATACGTGTTTTAGGCATGCTACAAAAATCATTTCGCATCATTCTGAACAGATGAACTGGTCGTAGCAAGAAGCGAGTGTACCGCTTTATAATTTTTCTGTGGCAATATGTTGGTTACCACACACTCTGCGGTACCATGATGCATGAAGGGGCGTGAAGAATAGTTAGCAGTAAGAAAAAACCTCGCACTCGGCCGCACAACGCTTGAAACAGCGAATCTGGGCGATTGTAGCCCAGCATTTTCCAGAAGTGTGCGCGAACTTATTACTCATGATGATGATAATTTCTTTCGCGCGTATCTAACTTACGGCCTTCACTGCATGTTGCATAGCGCAGCTTATAACACCGACATCGCTTTCCAATGCCGACACCACGTTCCAGGAGGCCCACTCGTGAATGCGTCTCTCCCTCTTCACTTTGCAGAGCACGAGCGTACGAACGCACCAGCTGTGGATGAAGACGACGACGCTCAAACGCAATTATATGATTCGCATAAATGCATGCTCTGCAAGCGTGGCTGTATAGCCTAGTGGTTACGACGCACCTTGGGACGTGGGTACGTGAGTTCGAATCCCGCCTCGGCAAGAAAGTTAATTTTCTTTTCTTTGTATTTTCTTGATACGCACCACAAATTACAGCTGGCTTAAACAGCTTCAATGTTAAAAAAAGATCAATTCTTATCACACAGCAGAATACACTTGATCTTAGGTGTACAATTCTAAGCCTAAGATCAACTAACTGTCTAACTGTCTCTACCGCTGGTACAGACAGTTAGCCCCCGAAAAGTGTGTGACGTACCCAAAGAATGCTAATTGCATCAAAAGTATGCAGACAACTACTTCTGTAGACCCAATTTTATAAACTTTGTTCCAGCAGTCAAAACTCACCATCGGTCTGACTTGTCATCTGGACTGTCCTCATCACCATCTTCCACTGACAGGTGCTCGGCCATCTTGGCTTGGAACCGGGCCAAGGCTTCCAGAGTCTGGACGACATCACACACACTGGTGTAAGCCCACCATAAGAGGGTGGCTGCCAGAGTGCCATCACCGGTTACGAACAAGAAGACAAGACAGCTTTTTCACTGAGAGACACCTGAAGTAGACAGGTAAGAAAAACAAGCAGAGTCCCCAGTAATGCTAGCCTACCCGCATGAGTGATGAAATAAAAGACAGTGCCGCGGTGAACCAGCCCACTTTCACCACCATTTTGCAGCTGCGAGTAGTCACATTTGGAAGAAAACCCCGTGAAAGCACCTGCTTTGTGACTGGAGGCACGACGGCCTTGGCCAAGTTTTTACAATTGTGGACCTGCATAGATTAGGTTGTGGTGTTTAGCGTGTTGTGTAACAGGTACCAGGCACGGGAAGCAACGGAGACGAAGTGCCGTAAGATGAAAGCTAACTTCCAAACAATGGTTCAGATTCCGCAAGATGTTTTTCATCCACTTTCATTTCCCTTTAGCTTATCATTCCCACACTTCAAATTGTGGGGTCTTCCACGTGCTCTTGGGATAAAGGAACGACAACACAGTAGCGTAAACAATCAAAAAGGCATTTATTGCACCTTTCATACACTAATGCACACTAGCCGAATTATTACTCATAGAACATTCACATGGGCGCGCGACAAATCAAGGAAGTCGACTCACCGCGACCGGATAGTTCGCCCCATGCTATGACACCATCGCCTAGTTGTTCACGTGTACGGTCACGTGAATGGTGGCGAGTTCGAACGATCCGTGTTTGTCCATACCGGTGTCCTGCTTCTAAGCCTTCTCGGGACGGTCCTGCGAAACAGGCGGCAGCTGCGAAGCACGCACGCGCGAGCAGTCCGTGCGTGCTGCTGGTCGGATCCCCAAGCCAAGAGGGCCTTCTCCCTTTTGTGCCCAAGTAACCCCACTGCCAACGCCACCTAACGGTGGGGTTACTTGGGCACAAGAGGTCGAAGGCGCTTCACGGCCTGCTTCACGGTCCGTCCCGAGAAGGTTAGGAGCAGGACACCGGTATGGACGAATACGGATCGTTTGCACTCGCCACCGTTTGCATGACCATACACGTGAACGACTAGGCGATCATTTCGCTCGCTATTGAGCGAAATGGGGCGAACATTTAACCGACATGGGGCAAACATTTTCGCTCGCTATCCGGCCACGGTGAGTCGGACTTCCTTGATTTGTCGCGTCGCTGCGTGCTGGCCGAGCTCGAGAGTTGTCCGCATCAACCGATGTGTGGCCAAATATGTCCGAATTAACGAGAGTTTCATTGCAATAAATAAAGCATACGCCTGCCGGGACCAAAGGACGTGTCCGAATTAACCGATTTTCCGAATTAACGAGGGTTGAATTAACGTTTTACTGCAAACCTAGACAGCAACACTCTGGCTGACACAATATTTTTAGATTTCGAAAGAGTGTTCGATAAGGTAACCCTTGGTCGTCTCTTAAAGGACCCCAAACGAAATTTCGCTGTGGTCGAAATTTCGAGGTTGAAATTTAGTTGTGGTGTTGCAGTTGTGCACAAGTCTACAACGAACACGTAGCCGTGAGAATGTTTCAAAATGGTGCCGTAATAGCCGAGTTACACGCGTTTGATGATCGAAAAACGGCCCTCGCTCATTTCGCTCTTTCCTTCGCTATTCTCCTCGTCGGCTGCTCTCTCCTCCTTGCCGAGTGCTGCTCCAAATGACACGTGACATACATCATCGCCAACGCGCTTCTCAAAACACCTCCCACTTCCGGTTAAGGCCCGTCCACACTAGCGGCAATATACCGACGGCGAACCGGCCTCCCGTGCCCTAGAACGTTTGCCGCGCAAGAGGTGTCCAAAGTAGACGGTAGTTCGGCCGGCGCCACCGCCCGCAGCACGATTAACGGGCCAATTGACGACGCCAATCGATGATGCCACCGGCGACGAAAACATCAGCTGCAGCTTAGCTGCAGTGCATGGCTACCCACGGGAGACGACGGCTCGGCCGTGCTCGACAGCGAGCAAAACCGCTGTTGAACGGCAAACGGCAAACGCGAAAGGCAAACGGCATGCGGCGGGTTACCATGCCGATAATGTGCTACCCGCTGTGGCTACCCGCTGTGGCTGCCACGCTGGCCCGTGCTCATGCAAAGCGTGCCGCTATGGACCCTGTGTTGCGCGCAGTCTAGAAAGGCCAACACTGTCGCAGTCTGTTCACGCAGCTAATCAGGCCGCTGAGCACGACTATGTTGGAAGGCGAGCGATTTGGCACTTGCGTTGCGGACTTCGCAAGGGCGCACAAGCGAGCAACACGACGAGGAAGAGCAGGGAGCACGTGTACCTGCTAGCAGACTAACCGGAAGTCGTAGGTTCTTGCTCGACCAAGCGACATCGACTCACACCGTCAACCGGTTGACATCACCAGATGCACCCTGCTGACATTGTGACGACGCTGGGGATACCGGAAAGGCCAGGAGAGGAGGACGGCATTGTTTTTTTGATTTAGTGGCGCGCCCGCGGCGCGTAGCGCTGCAGCGTTTTGCATCGTTAATCGTGACGGCATCCTGAACTCGATGCGCGGTTTACTTGAAATGTTAAAAAATATCCGAGGTGGTTTAGGGGGATCTCATCTTAACATTCATTGGTGTGTCGTAAGCTGGGTTCGAGGGTTTTTAACTAACCGTCAGCAGCTCGCATATGCCAACTCACACTCTTCATCCTTAACACCCATGCTTTCAGGCGCACCGCAAGGTACCGTACCTGGCCCCTCCTCTTTACTAACCCCACCGACCATTTCGCATTACAATGTGACCTTATGCGCATACAGAATTGGTGTAACACTTGGCTCATGTCAATGAATGTATCTAAAACCATGTTGATACTGAATTACAACGATTCATCATCGTTGTAATTACGTTGTGCCTAATTAGAGTATTAATAACATGCAGATTGCAAACACTGACTCATTCAATATCTTGGTGTGTATCTTGCGTGACCTAACTTGGACCTGTTATATACGCTGTAACCTTTCCCTCGCTCCTCCCTCTATTAAACAACTTGCTTTCCAAATTTTTGACCCTCACCACAATAACCTTACTAACGCCCTCGAGTCAGTTCAGAGCCACGCGACACAATTTATTCTGTCCAATTATTCGTACAATTCAAGCATCTCAGCACAAAAGGCCCAAATAAACATACCCGCTCTAGCCTCACGCCGTAGAATAGCACGTCTTGACCTTTTTCATAAGTTTTTCCATTCCTTGCCTTTTGATAACCCGTACATAAAAAGAGCCCACTGCGCAGCCGCCATCATTCAAGCGGCTCATCGAAAACATTCCATCGGGACTTTTACTATCTTCGTTTGCCATTACCCACCCACTCCCTCATGTAATGTCTCAAAGTACTATAAGCCTCACGATGTCATACCAACAAGCCCAAATCACTGCATTACATCAAGAAGAGACCTTTGAGGAAATAAATAAATGAATAAATAAATAAACAGCCAAAGCAAACTTCCGAAGAGGGGGAAAAAAAAGAAGAGAAAAAAGAAATGAGTGCAGCTTGCCCTAGTGGTGCAAGGCTAGAGCAAACAGCGGAGCTTGTGATCAACCAAGCTACAGTCAGGGTCGCTATCCCGATGACGCTGGATACACAAACGCAGACTCTTGCGTTCCCGTTCTCGAAACTCGGGATCTTCGACTTGACGACGCCTCTTCTCGGCTGCAGCTTTGACGCGGTATTCTGGATTGGCACGCCGCCAACGCGCAGATTCTCGCTTCGCCTCATGACGCGCTTCGAGATGCGGCCTGGCGAAGCGTTGACATCTCTAGGCAAAGCGAGGCACATGTGGTTGCTAGGCGATGCGAAGTGACGTCATGGCTAGACGGAGCAGCTGCGCGGCGATGCGGAGCGGTGGCGAAGCGAGGCGTAGCTGTGCCAAGTGGTCACTAGGCAACACGCGGTGACGTCATTGCCAGGCGCAGTTTCTGATCTACGCTATACGGGCTAACCTCCAGCTTAAACAGCTCCGGTGTTAGAAGACCAACCAGCAGTTAGTCTGCCTAATGTGTGCCATACCCTAAGGGGCCAGCAAACAGCATGGAGGAGAGCTGGGTTGCCGCTACGACAGGTGCATAAGGCCTCACACAACCGGCGAACAAATCAACGAAAGAGCGGGGTGGCTCACGCACGTTCCAAATGTCTCTCAGCATGAGGCAAGTGGTAGGCGGAAAGCGTGGCGACATTGTGTCCCCGGGGGTCTTCCCCAACCCGTAGCGCGTGTAATCGCAGCTACGCAGGGTTCGGGCGAATAAGGCAACAAGCGAGTCAACTCAACAACGTTTATTGCTGTGGGCAATAAAACACACTTGCAGAGGGAAGTCCGCTCTCCGCTCTGTATAATAACTAAAATAGGCTTGCCTCGTCGCGCGGTAGTCACGCAAACGAGGTCACTCACGGCTTTCAGCAGGTAAATCCGTATGGGCAGGTAGGTCAAGCGAGGTAAGAGATGCCGGGGGTCTCTCGGTCGCGCTCTTTTATGCCTTTTTGCCTTTCCGCGAGGGGAGTGTCCTCCTCGCCGATACTTTCCTCTTCCCACGCGAGCAGCGCGTCGCGAGAGGCGAGCGAGAACCGGGAGAGGGCAAAGTGCATTTCTCCCGTGTCTGCCCGGCTCCCGCAGCGGCGGCTGTGCGCGCACGAGATGTCCACCGGCTGCCGCTGCGTGCGCAAGCATGGGCGAAGCCATGGGCGAGCGCCTGCGAGAGAAGGTGGTAGCGTGTACTCCCCACAATTGTCAGCTGAGCGGGGTGGTGGCTCACACTCGACGTTGTCTACCAGCTGTGCTCGGGGCAAGGAGAAGCCAGAGAGTGGTTTTGCTCCAACAGCGAGGCAGTGAGGTTCAGCTATGATCCACCGGATATCAAATTGCGCTTGGGACAAAGACAGGCCAGCAAGCATCGGCGTGCCAGCATCCAAGCGGGGTGACTCCGATGCAGCACATGGCACAGTGAACGACGCTTGGGGCAAAGGGAGGCCAGCTAGCGTATTCGTGCCAGCACCTAAGCAGGGTAGCTCCGACACGACACATGGCACAGTGAACCGATGCAGCATGTTGGGCACAACTGCACTCGGGACAAAGAAGGACCAGTAACTGGCAGTGGCTATAGGACCAGGGTACACATCCAAGTGGTTGACATCACCTGGGGCGCTCCAAGGAAAGGATTGCTCCCAGTGGCCGAAAGAAGAGGGTCGCAAAGGCGAGCCTAGCTTGTACTCTCGGTCTCACCCACTTTGACGAACAATAAGTCCGTAACCAAGGGGTCTAGTAGAAACGAGGACCGTGAACCGATGCCATGCCAAAATTGAGTTGGGCGCCAGTTATGTGGAGATGCAGCTCAGTGCGACAGTGACAGTACTTACGGGCAAATGCTCACCGAAAGAGTGATTGAGTACGGGTACCCGCAGGCTAATTGGGACCGCTAAGCATGAGCACGAGAAGTAACCAACTCGTTGCGTGCCTATGAGCATCTGCCGCGACGATGGAGCTCTCAGCGCAAGAGAGCTCGGGAAGAGAGAGCGCACGGGCGCTGCCACTGCGGGAGCCAATCGGGGCGCGTCCTGGTGATATATGCTCAAAAAGTGACTCGACGCCCAAAGGGCAAACACGATTTGTACTGGAAATTAGCTGCGGCGCGTTGCCACTCGGGCGGTGGTTCTCCCAGATCGAGCTGGTGGAACAGGCACCTCGATGCCCACGAACCTTAAAGAGGTTGCCATCCGTCAAGGTGTGTCTCTAGTTTTTTCTGCCTCCAACACGGTTTTCTAAGCTGTGCCCTCGAATTTGCTGTGAAAGCTGACGAGGTTGCCCTACAATGCATGAGAAGCCCTTCGTCAAGTGCCCCAGATGTGTAGTTTATGCCATTCCTATGTTTTGCGGTTAAGTTAAGGACCGCACAAAGAGCAATGGAACGAAAAATCTTAGGACTAACGTTAAGAGAAAGGAAGAAAGAGGTGTGGATCAGAGAACAAATGGGGATAGCCGATATTCTAGTTGACATTAAGCGGAAGAAATGGAGGGCAGGCCATGTAATGCGTAGGATGGATAACCGGTGGACCATTAGAGTTACAGAATGGATACCAAGAGAAGGGAAGCGCAGTCGAGGTCGGCAGAAAACCAGATGGGATGATGAAGTTAGGAAATTTGCAGGCGCAAGTTGGAATACGCTAGCGCAAGACAGGGGTAATTGGAGATCGCAGGGAGAGGCCTTCGTCCTGCAGTGGACATAAAATAGGCTGATGATGATGATGTTTTGCGGTAAAGTGTATATCGGCCAAATCAAACATTGCGTCAACAACTGCTTAAGGAAACACGTGCAAAAATTGAGAACGAAAGAGGAGAAGGGCACACATAAGGTGGCCGTGCAGTTATGAGGCTCGTTTTTAGGAGACTACCATTCTAGGCAGGAGCGGCAACTTGCCCTGGAAGCCTTTTTTATCAAAAAGAACAGAGATTGCTGTACAAGTAAACTTCAGATCGCATTTCTTTTTTCAGAGTTCGACTTCTTGAGCAACAGCCATTGACCTACACGTGTTCTACCTTCGATGTGTCTATATTTTATTGTGTGCAGCAGTGCCAAGGTGATGTATAATGCTATTAAACAGTTGTGACTGTAGTGCTTATCTTGTCTTTTCTTCCCATGTGAGTTGTTTTGTTTGCACTAATTTTCGTCGTCAGCAATTAAAATTGGCATTTGGAAAAAATGAATAAACAGCTGGAAATCATGTTACTCGTGTCTCCGTCTTAATTTCAAGCCTCTGAAATACTACATGGAACGGGACACCAGTTCTCCTTAGGGGACCATGTGATGGTTAAATCAGTCAGGGGTGAAACGATCAAATGGTTTTGTGGAAGTTGCCAAGGTTGTGCCAATTGTCACTTTTTGGTGCCCATTCAGAACCGTGGAAGATTCGTGCATGCTGATAATTTGAGGCCCACGAGCTCTGTACAAAATTACGTGCCTGATGTGATTCATCAGGACTGGTCTGCTATCCCTAATAACATCCGATTTGAAGAAACAGGTGCTGGAACTGCTGATAACTGTGCCAATGGTGACTGTCAATCATAAGCAGGCTCTAAAAATGTTTATTGAAGAAGCACCTGGGTCCGATAACAACCAGTCAGGTGGATGTCTACGAGTGACATGGTGTTACTCACTCTAAACAGAAGGCCTTCTAGTATGCGCACTGTGCGGCAGTGCTTGTAGCATCTGGGCAAGGCGTAATGAGCTCAGAAGGATAGACATGCGGCATTTCTTCATCTTCTGAAACTTTGGTCAATGTTTCATGCTGTCGGCGACAAATGCAGAAACAGTGGCTTGGTGTGCTGCACTTGTAAACAGATACAGTGGAGGCCAGCTGAGGCAAGCAGCGGACATGTGGCAGTGCCCATGGTGGTGAGAAGGGTCTATACTACAAGGCGGAGGGACGTTGTGTCTGCACCCTGCTATGCACTGCAGTGTTCATCACTGAGGCTTGGCTTATACACCTGAGCCACATCCTTATGCAGTTAGTTCACTTGTTTTTTTACTTGTCCAATTATGTTACTCAATAAATGGAGTAAGCTCTGCTGTTTCACTTGTGCATGTCGTCCATTAACTTAACAGCTGAAATAAATTAAGCACTTTTGAATAGCATTCCAATGGTGTGGGCGCATGGGAGAATTGCTTCTGCTGCTATTCCTGTGCTTTAAGAATACACTACCTGGTTTGAAATTGCTGTACCTTTGATTTTCTACGATGCAACAAGAAGTTTCTCACCAAATGTGCACTTCACAGCTACAGTGTCCAACGAGAAATTAAATTGAAAACTCTTTGGTCCCATGTATTCCAAAGGGGCCAAGAAGAAGCTAAGGAGTACCCGAGTCGGCCATCGCTACTGTCAATGGCATAATCAAAGCATGTCAGGCACAGTACAAAGAAACCAGATAGAACTGACCCGCGAAAAGAAAGTAACCATGTGCATGCTGCAAGGCGCACACGTCTTCTGTGGTACTCTGCTGGCTGACGAAGCAATGCTCAGCTTACCACATTTCGCCTCACTTCTTTGCATTCCAATTATGCCATACGAGAGAAACTCACCCGAGACTGCCCGTACCAGTGTGCCAGAGACATGCTCAGCAGTACTATAGTGGTGCCATCTTAGGACATTGGTGTCAACTAGAGCACTATTCTTGAAACAAACATTTTACATATCTGTTAGTGCAAAGGTGTCTAAAGCAACAATCATAATTGTATATTTTTCTTTTCGTTATGTGAAGATAACGATGTAACACAACGTTTCTTGGGTGTTGTGGTTGAAGAAAGTATCATAAAATGTCATGTTAGCGTAACGCTACGCTATAACATGAGGTACACCTGGAACTTGTACCACACTAACTGCATACGTGAAAAAGTGTGGCTGCCGGTTGTCGTGGGGAAGCCACAATGGGACCACAGCTTCCACTACATGAATGTTAACTCTGTTTTGATCAGAAGCAGCATAGGTGTGAAAGGGTGTGCCTCTTTTTCATCTGCTTTTATTTTGTATTTGCAAGTTGAATCATTTTTGTTTGTTCGCATCAATTTTGAGAATTTCTTTTTTCATACACCTTGGAACCGAACCCACTGTGGTGTAGCACTTGGCAGTTAAAGTAATGTTGCACAGACCCTTTAAAAGCAATGGGTCGCTGCAATGAGGAGATGGGCAGGCAGCGCTACAAAAAATGCCTTGTGGAAAAACTGATGCCACGTTTTCCTTTGTGGAGTGTTATCATCATGAACACACCTTGTGAGTGTGAACACACCTTGCCACATCATGTGTGGCAAGTGCACACCTTGAAAGAAAACAAACGCATGCTGTCACTTTCATCCAAAGGAATACAGTTTCCAATAGACTAAGAAACTGCATTATGTCCCGAGAAGGCAACAAACGTGCCATGGAAGGTGGCTGCATGTTATCTTCCCTTACGTGAAAATGTGTTCACTAGAACATAAGCACTGAAACTAGAATAGACCAAAGTTGGAGCTTAACCACTTTCAACAAGAGAAGCCAAAATATTGCCCACCTTCTGCTCCCTCTGAGCCCCCTTAGGGAGTACGTGCTGCTTCTTCTCTGTGTATACACGCTGCCTGTCGGTAGGCATGCATCAGCTGGTTTGATGGCTCATCCCCCTCTTCCTCCTTTTCATCCAACTCTAGAGGGCACACAACACCACCACTCTTTTCACTATTTGTTTCAAAGACAAACTTCAAATGGAGGTTGAGGCAAGCTTCAGCCTGTATAGACATTGTTAAATTTCCGCCATGTTTGCACACAACAGTTCATGCATGCACACACGATTCCCTGTATAGATGCTATTCTGCGAGCAGTTTGGACTAATGGAACCACATGGCGTCACCAGAACTAGACACGCCTCGATCCATTTCTGGCCTTGCGTGAAGCCGAAATGCGGCTGGACGGATTACATACTCCATACAGCCTTTGTCAGCTGTGGAACGAGGTGTTTAGTGAGTAAATACAACAAATTGGTAGAAAAGCAATGCAGTGTGATTAGTTGTTTTAATTGTGCAGTGTATTGTCAAGCAACTGTGTCCTGAAAGGGGATGGCATCGACAAGCTGCGCTGGATGGATGTTGCCAGCTTGAGCTGCCTGGTACCGTTGTGGTCCTGGGTAAGCTGAGGGTGTGCTGGCCAAGCCTCTCAAGAGCCCTGTGCCCAGTGTACCATAGCCAGCCCGTTCCTATGCCCAGTGACGGGCATGCACCCTCTGCTGCTGTGATTGTCACATCAGTGTGGTTACCGAGCCATCAGTGTGTGCGATCATCCTGCCTTCATTGGATGTGGAATTCTGTGCTATCACCACCGTGCAGAACATTAACTTATCTACAGACTTGACTTAATTCATTTGTGTGTCTAGTTTAATGCATGCATCAGTTCATCGTATAGACTCATCTTTGAATCATACAATGTCTTTCTTTGCTCACTGAGCCATTTCTGAATGTCTGAGGCCTGGCAGCACAGCATCAATGATGTTGTCATTTGTACAAGCAGTGATGGGCCTATGAAAGTACGGATCTTACCTATGTCCATTGCTGCACAAAGATGGCCCACGTGCGAAGTGCAGCAAACAAACAAGCACCTCGATGAAAAAACTTCTGGCCCAGTCTTGGACAGATGTATGGTGGCCTACCAAGGTATACAGTTAAACCTGCTTATAACGAAGCTCCATATAATGAATTCCTGGATATAACGAAGTTTTTCTATTCCTCGCCGTTACTCCATAGAAGCACATGTATTTGAGACCTCTACCGTAAAATTCCGAGCAAGCGCCCCCTCAAGCAAGTCGAAATTACCGGCAAAGTTAGGGGGGGGGCGCTATCCCGGAACGGCATCAAAATTCAAGATGACAACGACAAAATTATCCCGCCAAAAAAAAAGAAGCGCAGTGGGAATGGCATTAAATTGTTATTGAATATGAACTTTTAAGCCAAAGATTTGTTAGTGGTGTTTATCACTCTCAAAACCCCCGAAAGAACTACAGAAAGAGCGCATCGATGCTGCACCGACGCGTCGCCGCGACGGCGAAAAATTATGTTCGTTAGAGTAAAGTGACGCGTAATGTTCACTTTATTAAAAACCATGTCCATGGTGAAACCTTTAGCACTAATGAGAGTTCCGATACAAGTCAAGCTCAGCTGCAGTGCGTGGCTACCGACGGCGGACAGCAAACCGCGGCTCGGCCATGCTCGCATTGCAGCTGGTGGCACCGCAAATATCAGCATGTTTTCTTCATCGTGTAAAATTATTGCGAGGAGAGGGTAAAGCGGCAACGACGGTAACAAAACATCGCTGCTTGGGAGCGTCGGCGGTTCGTTCTGAAGCGCCGTCTGCTACAGATTCGAAGTGAACTGGAAAAGGCCTAGCGACGATATTGGTGGCAAGTGGTCACGTCGCTGTGCCGCAGGGAAATCCTCTGTGCCGTGTGAGAGGCAGATCTCACCATCGGCCAGTGGTCCGTGAACTACAGACCGCCATCTGCGGTTCCCCCGATGCGCACGTGTGCCCACAGGGGCGCCCGGGTACAACCATGATTCGATGAAAGGGCTCATCGGGGCACCCAGATGCGCACTGGTGCGATTTGCCGAATTTGCCATTATTTTCGTGGACTGGATGTGGCAGGCCAGTGTTGGTGCGGAGCAGGGAGGGGGGGGGGGGGGGGGGGCTTTCCAGAACGGTGCGGAAATTTGAAATTAGCAGTGAAGATAGGGGGGGGCTCTTGCACAGGTGGCGGCGCTTGTTCGGAATTTTATGGCACGTAACGAAGTGGCAGCGGGAGACCCCATCAAAATAGTGAATTTTCCCCGCCGACAACCTAGAGATTTTGCCCCAAATTTTGTCATTTTTGTGAAAGCAGCAACCGGAAGCACCTTCTCCGCCGCGATGGAATGCGAAGCGGCGGCGTCGCGCTTGGCGCGCTCGAATTCATGGCGACTGCGCGGCGAGAGCGAGTGCATGTGTGCGTGCGTACGAGCGTGTGCGAGGCGGGCCTGCATCCCTCGACCGGCGATCTTGCCGCCGCGGGCGTGACCTTTCCCCCTCCCTTCATTCAAACCTGACCCTGCCACTTGCTGCAGCTGGCCTAGCCGCCAAGCCAGCACTCTCCTTTTCCAGTTGATGAGCCCAGCGCCCGTAGCTTCGACCATGTGCTGTAGTATGTGTGCTTCGGCATTAGTCTACCAATTTAGTTAAACAGCGAATGTTTACAAGTTTATAAGGCCGATAAAACTACTATTCTTACTTCATATAGCTGTCTGCTAATTTGCTGTCGCAATCGATGCTTCACTTTTCGGACGAAACTGGGACTTTTTTGTTCATCGCAACTTTAGTGTATTGGGAGTAAATCTTGAGCAATAGTTGTATTTCTGTATGAAAGCATGAGGTGCGCGGCACTGCAAAGGATTGTTTTCCTCTCTTTTGGTCACGGAAAATGGGTGGCGCATTACAATCGAGGGCGCGTTAGAATCGAGTAAATACGGTAAGCGTATCTTTCCGAATTTTCGTGCCGACCCTGCATATAACGAAATCCTCTTTATAACGAAGTTTTTCGGGAATTTGTATTTCGTTAGGTTTAACTGTAGTTAGGCCAAGCTTGCCGACACAGCTTGGCATACCTGCCAACCTCAAGACTTTCAAATTCGTAAACGTGCGACCGGGGGGGGGGGGCATGGGAATTCTGCCGAGTACAGCTTCAAACACACTTGGAAGTACTGATAGAGTCTAGTACTGACGAGGCTTCGAGCACGCCATCACACTACACGGCTGCTACAGCTACGAAATACTGGCATGCCGGAGTCGCACTGCGCCCGATGCAGCAGCATGTCGCACAAAAAGAAAAACAAAAAGCAAGGCCCACAAAACAGGTCATACTCGCGAAAAAATACTAGCGAAGATGACAGGCGAGACGACAAGCTGGGCGACAAGCACCTCCAATACAGAAACTATGCCTGCCGCATCGACTAGAAATCGCCGTCGTCTCTCGGGGCGCCACTTACGTGGGTCTCTATGTTGAGAGTAACGACAACCAGTGACTTCCGGCCGTCGTCAGGTCATCCAACAACCCGATGACGAAGGCAACGTCACAGAGTGAAAAATGTCCTTACTCTGCGGACAATAAAGGTTACGGCGCACCCCCCCCCCCCCCCCCAATCTTTATGCGCCCCCATGTAAGTGGCGCCTCCGCCCACCAACGGTGTGACTTTATTAGTAATGTAAAAAATATATTTCGCAAATATAACCACTTTTAGGTAAAAATTGGGCCGACATTCGTAAAATTGTAAGACGGGTTCAAATTTGTACACTTTACGGAAAATTCGGAAGAGTTGGCAGGTATGGCTTATGGACTGACACTGGCTGAATACAGTATAGACCACTTATAACGTAACCGCTTACAGTGCAGGACCGGATATAATAGGGTCTTTTCAGACTCCCGTTAATTTTCCCATAGCACTCTATGTATACGCGTATCGCTTATAGTGCAGTTGCGGGACACGAAATACGGTTACAGTGCGGCTGCCTGGAAGTTCGGCAGTCAACCGAGATGCAAACGCTCCCCTCAAGCCACAAATACCGTATTTACTCGAATCTAATGCACACTTTCTTTCCGAAAAACAGGTCCAAAAATTGCATGCGCGCGTTAGGATCGAGTACGACCCTAAATCTGCGTTACCATATAGCCGTCGGCATTTCAAGATGGCCACCTTGCACGCGCGTCGAGCCTAGCGACTCTGGAGCCTAGCTACCGTAGCTTCCTCCATGTGCTGCAGTACACGTGTTTAGGCAATAGTCTACCGTCTGTCTTCACGTTCTCTGCATCTGTTCTATCAGCATAAAGTACCGACTTCATCATGATACCGCATTTAAAAGGAAAGTGATCATGTGTGCGGAAACGGACGGAAATCAGGCCGCTCACGGGCGTTCGGAGCATTCCAAACTTGCGTTCGGGACTGGCGCAAAGAGGAGAGAACTTTCGGCAGCAAAGCAATGCGGAACAGTTTCAGTGGACCGAAGCAGGACGTAATCTGCGACGATCCACTTCGGCGATACGATCGCCTTGGCCCTATCTTGAAAGCAATCTGCGATGGGGAAAGTCCGCCGCACGCAGTGTTTCTCCGCTTATAGGTCGCGTGGAAGCGATAGGCATGATAGCACGAAGGTCAATTCGCTCGCCACGCTTCGTCACTCGAGTGTTTTGACAGTTCGTTCCGCGGTCAACAAGCGAGATGTGTTCATGTTTGCTTGTACGCGCATGACACCGTGCTTGTTAATTTATTTAGTAAGCGAATACGGAACATAGAGCATGGTGACAGCGACGGAAGAAATTAGTCTGGAGTGTCTATTATAGCATAAAATAGTTGTTTTGGTTATAGTGCGGTACCGCTTATATTGCGGATATTCGCAACTCCGGCGACTTATGTTATAAGCGGTCTACACTGTACCAAGTGTGACCATCAGCCCTGCGCTTGTGTGCACAGCCGGGCCAGATGAACATCATAGTGGGGGGCATGAACTGCACTGACTGGCTTGAGTCATGTGCATCGTTTATTACGGAAGCAACAGTTGCACCCTCACGCATATAGTGATGTGGTTTACACATCTCTCCCGCTCTTAACAAAACAAGTAAAGACCATGAGTTAAATAACAAATGTACATACTTTTAGAGCGCAGCTCTTAGGCGCCCGTTCCTGCGGTGACCATTAGTGTCGGTGGCGTAACCAAGCAATGAGCACAGTGAAAGATGAAAGTGAACGTGGAGTGCAGCGGGAGATGAAAGAGGTGCAGAGGAAAGCGAGAGAGGAGGCGGGAAGCGGAGGAGGGCATGGCAAAAGCATGAGAAGAAAAGCGACGATGGCTCTCGGATGGCACCAGCGCATGCTCGGTTGGTGGCTTCACCCACACATCACCATTAGCAAGGCAGTCATTTTGCTCCACTATTTTTGTGCCGCACAAAACAGATTGTTCGCGCAAGCCAATAATCGCGAACCGCATATAGAGCTGCACACAAATTTCGCAATAGGAGTATTGTAATCATTGGTGAACTTTTTATTTTTTACAGCGGAACGCTGTAATGGTTTGCATATTCCTTCCTGGCCCTGCGGTGTTCTTTGCACACTCTGTGGTTGAGATTCTTCTCAAATGCATGCACCAGGTACTTGGTGCTGAATGACATAACTGGACTTTGGAGTCAATTCAGAGTTTGACTCAGTGCTGGAGCCCGAGTTACTGTCCATTGACTGGGTTCTGCTTCCGGCCAGGCACTGGTCTGCAGGTGAGACGTGATCCTCATGGCGGCTCCAAGGAGGCCCATCTTCAAGCTGCATTTCTACTGAAGAATTACACTGCCTTATGACTATTGCAGGTACCCACCTAGGGCCTGGGTGGAAATTTCTGGCATAAACCTGATCGCCAGGTTGAGTGTAGATTCAAGGTTTCACCTTTTGGTCGCATCTGATTTTCATTTCAACTGCTTTTGTAAAACTGTTGACTGCAAGTCTGGTCGCAGAAGGTCTATTGCAGTCTTCAGTTTGCGTTCCATCAGTAGCTCAGATGGGCAGTGTCCCGTGACTTCTTGTGGCATCGACTTAAATGTTAATTAATAGTACGCATGATTTCCGTTCACACATCTCTATAGCCAGCCTTCAATTTCTTTTCATCGTTTGGACTGCCCGTTCTGCAGCTGCTGAATGCTGGGTGGTAAGGAGGCACCAACATCTGGCATTCCTCTTCGAAAATGCTCACTTATGAATGTGGGTTCATTATCAATGTCCGGCAGCCCCTGGCTAGCAACTCAATACTAGTGGCTTCTGCCGAAACCAGAAAAACCTCAATCCACTTTGAGGAATCTACTGCAATCAAGCATTGTGCCAATCCCACAACTCAATGTTATGTGAAGCAAAGATATGCCAAGTGAATCGACGTGATGCAATGTTGGTACCTATTATATTTACCTGGCTATCAGCATTGCTTGGGGTCTTGCAACCAGATGATAAACATATTGTGTAAACTGAGCAGATGTGTGTGTGGGCCGCAAGCGTACGTGTGTGACGTCAGCAGCACGACGTCGACCACGTCGAAGGCAGCAAAGGCACATCTACGCCGGCTGTTCAACGCAGGCTAACAACTGTTGGGTTCAATATGGGTAGCAGATGAGCATAAACAAGAGAAACACAGTTTGTGATGTCATTATCAACTGCGTGTTTTACAGTCGTACGCACTTATGGCTATGTCATGTGGTGTATGTTAAAACAATGATTGCATTTGAACTCCGGCGAAGAAATGTTAAAACATAATTAACTTAGGCGATCATGAAGTTCGTACAATATCTCAGAGTTCTTATGTAGTATAAACTACAATGAAGTGTGGGGATGTGGACCAATCCCAGAAATAGCGCAGTTTAATACGGCGCATAATAGTGCAAGCTGTCACGTGGTGTATGTGCGAGCGTTTAAAAGGGTTGGCTGTCTATGGAACAAGAGAAGTATGCGTGCGATCGTGGCCTAGTAGTTAAAGCACGGGTCTACAGCAGATTCCGCCATCATTATTTTCTTTTATTAAAGCGAGACGGGAACCTACCTACACCAAAGTGCAAAGAATGAAGCCAAAGAATGCTTCGCATTAAAGAAAATATTGTTCTGGTATGGCCCATAGTCACGTGGGTCTGACCTCTTTGGAAGTGGCTGTGCTGCACGCTGCTGCCCCTGGCAGGATGCAGCATGTTTCAACTGTTGCTGCAATGTCACCATCTAGTGATGGCCACCAACGTGGCTTTTTGTCAAGATTTCATCTTTTTGACCCTACTGGATGGCCTCGCGAAGCAGTTTCAAGACTTGACTTTGCAAGGCTGCTGAAAAATCACCCACGCATCCCACAGCACACTGCTTGCCCCTTCCACACACATCTCCTAGGTGTTTCCTCCTTATCCAAGCCGCAGCTTGTTTGCCCCGTCCTCAACTTTTTGACAACGTTGGCGTGGCCTCTGCAACAACATGGACAACAGCACCGGGGGTACACCCTTGCAAGCACCTCAGCTGTCTTCAGTCTGGAGAGGATCAAATCTATCAGCATTCATGCTGGGCCCCGGCCTATAGCTGAGGATAGTGGGAAAGGAGTAAAGTTCATCGTACACTCTTGGAGAACACCCCATCACGATTTTCTTCCAGATTCGAAATGCCAACCCCACCAATATTGTCTAACTTGGTGATGCCAATCACATGGGCCTCCTTGTCCAGTTAATATAATTCATTTCAGCTCAACTAAACTTGGTGATGCCAAGGCAACAGACGTACTCCAGAGAGTTGCCACGTGCCAGGAGCTGCCAAGGACATATGTTGATGCATCACAAATCAGACTTAGCTGGATCAAAATGTTAGGCAAGCATAGATAGCTCTGTAGCTCCTTTACGATCTGCAGAGCTGGGGCTGCTAGTACAGCCTCTGTCTAGAACAGGTTTGGACAAAGACCCGCTGCACTGATGATGTGGCCCAAGTAATCCACTTCTGGAAGAAAAAACTTTTACAGCTTCAGTCGCAGCCCTGCATCTCTGGGTCGTTCCAGAACTTGGCACACAATTGCCCGATTGACGGTCATGCACACCAGTTACGAGAATGTCATCAAAGGACACAGTCACATGGTCGGGGTCATGCAGAAGGTTTTCCAACTCTCTCTGAAATAAAACTCGAAAAGGTAGTCTGGTAAATTGATACAAGCCCTTGGGGTGTTGATTGTGACATACTTGAGAGCATCTCGAAGGTCAAGTTTCGTGAACTTGACGCCTCCCGTTGGTCTGGTGAACAGTTCTTCTATGCGGAGAATCGGGTATGTTTTCAGTACCGTGAGTGGATTATCAGTGCTTTAAAATCACACACAACCATCCCTTTTCAATGCAGTGACTGACGGTGTGGCCCATTGTGGCAACTTAACCGGCTGGATGATTCCTTCGTATTCCATTCTCTGTGGTTCTTGAAATACCTTATCCTGCAGTGCAAACAGGACTGCTCAGGGCTTCGGGAATCTCGGCTTTGTGTTTTCCCGAATGGTAATTTGGGCCGCGACATTATGTACTCAGTCAAGACTCGATGAAATTGCTTTACTGTATCTTCCACTGACGCTACCTTGTTGACATCCTCTGGCTTGGCGATACTCAGCTGAGACTCTAGCATCCAGCTTCAACAAAAAGTGTCGAGCAATGTCTCTTGACAACAAACAATAGCAAAATGCCCTCTCAACCGGGCCCTCACAGTTGCCCACACTTCCCCGTGATGGGCGTCATGTCGCCAAAGACACTCCGGAGCTCTGATACCATTTCTATTGCGACATCCATCTCGACACGGGTCGGCTCCCAGCCTTTTCAAGCGCGGCCGTGGGCCACACACCTCTTGCTCGTCTACATTGTGCACTTGCCGAGTGCACATTGCTTGCTTTGCACACTCTGGGCTGTGGGGAGCACACGCTGCCACCTTCTCCCGCGGGCGCTCGCCCGTCGCTTGCGAACGGAGCGCACGCGGCGGATCGGGCGGACATCTCGTGCAGCACAACGCGCGCCGCGGGAGCGGGCGGAACGGGAGAAGTGCACTTTGCCCTCTCCCGGTTCTCGCTCGCCTCTCGCGATGCGCACGCCCATGCGGGAAGAGGGAAAGTATCCGGCGGGCGAGGAGGACACTCCCCTCACGTAAAGGTAAAAAGATAAAAGAGCGCGACCGAGAGACCCCCGGGTCTCTCTCACCTCGCTTGACCTAACTGCCCGGACGGATTTTACCTGCTGAAAGCCGTGAGTGACCTCGTTGGCGTGACTACCACACGCGACGAGGCAAGCCTATTTATTAGTTGTTATACAGAGCGGACTTCCCTATGCAAGTGTGTTTTATTGCTGACAGCAATAAACGTTGTTGAGTTGACTCGCTTGTTGCCTTATTCGCCCGAACCCTGCGTAGCTGCGATTACACGCGCTACGGGTTGGGGAAGACCCCCACAGGGCAGATGCATTTGTAGCCACACTGCTGCTGAATTTGCAGCGGCAGGCTGGTTGATTCTTTCTACAATGAAAACAGCTATTAGAAATATTTCCTGAGTGATCTTTGAGTAGCAGAGACAGTACAGAAAAGGAACTGCTTCTGAAAAACTTCACTAGAGAAATTAAAGAACTAAAATACCAAATAAAATGACACATGAGCTGGACAAAACCCCTATGAGACTTATTAACAAAATGGGGTCACAAAAGCAAAGGAGTGTTAAAATAGGACAAGAAATCCCAGAAGTTTGCAGCAAAGTAGAATGACTAATTTACAGAGAGTAAGAGAACCAAAATAAATCCCACAGAATAATCGCAGTCCTATCAATAGTATACAAGTTAACAATACAAGTCACAGAACTGACTCAAATATTCCAGGACAGGCAGGCAGCTAGATTTCATAGGAAATAAGGTGTTTGTTATGGAAATAGCCATGATAAACAAAAGATGAAGCCATCCTAGACAAAGATTTGATCAACAAGCTATTGTTTATCTACTGGTGATCAAATGTAGCCTTACTGCACTTTAGCGACCCACGTGGCCAAGGAGGTTTGCACCAGTGTTGCGCGTGCTCGCAACTGCTCTGTATCTAATATGGCAAAATTAAATACGAACAGTACATGCTGCGTTTGCTACACACCTTTTAACTGCACAGGAAATACAACACACAAGCGAACTACCCACACCTTAATGAATCTCGTATAATGTGCGATGAGAAGCGAGGATGCAAAAAGAGAGATGCCAAGCCCTTTGTGCCCTAGTGCAGTGAAAATGTACAAAATCCACTCACACAAAACATTCCCCACCTAACTATCGGCCCATTTCTTTAACCAGTATACCATGCAAAATTTTCAAGCATATTCTTTTTCTCATATTGTCAACTCCACTTCTTGGAAGCAAACTCGTTTTATTGCGATAGCAATTATATGGACACTCAAAAGCAGATTTTGCCGTCGGCGTGCCGTCGCCGTGAGGTTCCGTATGACGTCATTTGGAGAAGAAATCGTCGCCGAACGCTGTATGTGCGAGTGAAAGGGCGCGAGGGGCGCGTCTTTCACGGGGAGTGAACGCACGGTGGAGAACAAACGCGCGTTCTGCGCCGTGCTCGCTTAAGGGCTGCAGAAGTAGGCGTCTCTTTTCTCCTTTACAATCACCATATATGTAGAGCAAACGCGCCTTCTTCCGACGCGCGAGAAGCCGTGGGGGAGGGGGAGGGAGGCGACGTTTAGCTGCGGCACCAAGTGCCTATTTATATCAGAGGCTCCGGCAACAGTCACCAACGCCGCACGCATTTTGAGCGAACGCGGGCAAAACGCCGATGGCGTCGACAACAGTTCGGCGTGTTGCCGATGCTGCTGCATGTCCAAGTTTATACAGCTGATAAAGCTAATATCATTACTCCGTATGGACGCCTACGAGCGGTACCGGAGCTCCGGTGTCACCCCTTACGAACAATAAAAGTTACTCATCACTCATACTCCGTATAGCTCTCTACAAGTTTGCTATCGCAATTGATGCTTCGCCTTTCAGGTGAAACTGCGACCACTTTGTTTTTCTCAATTTCAACACAGCTCCGTAAAACATATTCTTGCGACACCCAACTAGTATCGTTCACGCATAAACTGAACCTAGTACAGTATAGACCACTTATAACGTAACCGCTTATAGTGCAGAACCAGATATAGTGCAGTCTTTTCAGCCGGCCCGGTGCCAGCTCCCCGAAGTTTCGTTTTCTGCCGTTATCGGGAAGGGGGCGTTTGCCGGCGTGGGTAGTTTCGTTGGCCGGCCAGGGACAGCGCCGCTGCATCCCTCTGCGCCGTAGCCGCAGTGTGCAAGGTCACCACGTGACTAGAAAGTAGAGGAAGCATAAAGGAGAAAAAAGGGTTCACTGCCATTTTCTACGCGTGGCTGAGACGTCGGCACGTACACGATGTTCCAGCGCAACGCAGAATCGGCGACCTTGCCATTTGAGAGAGGGTGAAATGTCCGCCGCGTTTTTTTTTTCTTTTGTTTTTTTTTGTTTTTTTTTTGGTTTGTTCGCGCTCGACATTGAGGGGTCTCCCCTAAGCTTTTACTCTATGGCGGTGCCGGAGCAATGCCGGTCGGAGGCGCCGCCGCGTGATTTGGTTCGAATTAACGAGATTCAACTGTAAATTGAATGGAAACGTTCTAGCCGCATTCCTCGACTGTCGCATACGCGTGGCGGCTCGGTGCACATGTTTTGCATATGTGCGGGCCTTGAAAATTGTTGCTTTGGTAATAGTGCGGTACCGCTTATAGTGCGGATTCGTGGCTCCGGCGACATAGGTTATAAGCGGTCTACACTGTACTTAACTGCTCTTAAGTAGCAGACTTAATTTTTTTAGACTTTGCAAAAGTGTTGATAAAGTGTGTCCAAATTTATTAATCTACAAACTGCACCAATTAAAACTTGATCCCAAAATTCTGTACTGGCTTGAAGTTTTCCTCACTAATCGCTCACAATCTGTTTCAGCTAACGAAATAACCTCGAATCTGAGTCCAGTTTGTTCAGGTGTACCACAAGGCTCAATGCTTGGACCTCTCCTGTTTCTCATTTATATTAACGACTTACCTTCCTGCGTTTCATCTCAAGTTCACATATTTGCTGACGACTGTGTAATTTTCACCAAAATAACTTGCGATGACGATGTCATCAGGCTTCAAGCTGACCTTAATGCTGTTCTTTTCATGGTGCAATTTGTGGTTAATGGAATTGAATCCGAACAAGTGTAAATTCATGCGTGCATCTAGAACTACCAACGAACTACCTGTGTACTACCTTAATAACGCTCACTTAGATCTGGTAACAACTTACAAGTACATTGTAGACCGCTTATAACGTAAGTCGCCGGAGTCGCGAATATCCGCACTATAAGCGGTACTGCACTATAACCAACGCAACAATTTTAAAGGCCCGCACATATGCAAAACATGTGCACCGAGCCGCAACGCGGTATGCGACAGTCGAAGAATGCGGCTAGAACGTTTACATTCAATTTACAGTCGAATCTCGTTAATTCGAACCAAATCACGCGGCGGCGCCTCCGACCGGCATTGCGCCAGCACCGCCATAGAGCAAAAGCTTAGGAGAGACCCCTAAATGTCGCGCGCGAACAAAAAAAATAAAAAAACGCTGCGGAATTTTCACCCTCTCTCAAATGGCAAGGTCGCCGATTCTGCGTTGTGCCGGAACATGCGTGTACGTGCCGACGTCTCAGCCACGCTACCGTAGCCACGCGTAGAAAATGGCAGTGAACCCTTCTTTCTCCTTTATGCTTCCTCTACTTTCTAGTCACGTGTTTACCTTGCAAGCTGCGGCTACGGTGCAAAGGGAAGCAGCGACGCTGTCCCAGGCCGGCCAACACCTGCGTCCCGATAACGGCAGAAAACGAAATTTCGGGGAGCTGGCGCCGGGCAGGCGGTAGTGGCGGCGCCTGCACGGCGGCGGGGGCGCACGGTGACAATCGAAAGTGAGGGAGGTTCGAGGGAGGGCGAGGGGAGCCACCGAAGCGGCGGAGTTGCCGAGGCGAAGTCTACTTCCCTGCCGCCCTCCTCCCTCACATTCCACGGTCTCTGCGTGCGCCCTTCCCGTGCTGTGCCGGCGCTGCCCGCTCCCTGAAGTTTCGTTTACTGCCGTTATCGTGAACCGAGCATTGGCCGGCCTTGGCAGTTTCGTGGCCCTCACTCGCTATGCGTGCCGGGATATTTCACGACTCGCACTCAAGGTTCTGGTTTCAGCCTCACTGGCTGTTCCTTCGCACCACGTGCCCTTCTCCTCCACTTCGTCTCTCTTTCTTCCTCGACCACTCCTTGGGGCGCACGTTTCAGGGGAGCGTTGGCCGTCTCCGCTGACTTCCGTACTCCCAGGCAGCCGCACTGTAAGCGGTATTTCGTTTCCCGCAACTGCACTATAAGCGATACGTGTATACATGGAGTGCTATGGGAAAACTAACGGGAGTCTGAAAAGACCGCACTATATCCAGTCCTGCACTAAGCGGTTACGTTATAAGTGGTCTATACTGTATCTTGGTCTTCACATCATATCCGATCTCACTTGGAATACCCACATCGCGCATATCATAAGTAACGTTAACCGAAAGCTAGGATACTTACGACGCAACTTTCCAATGCACCTTCTTCCTTAAAATTACTCCTTTATAAAACTCTAATACGACCCAGGCTTGAGTATGCCGCGTCAATTTGGGATGCAGGTCAAATAAACCCAATGCAGTCATTGGAAATGGTTAAGAATAACTGTACTCGTTTGATTCTTTTCAATTTTAGCAGAACCACGAATATCAGTGCCATGAAATCTAGCCTTAACTTACCATCCCTGTCATCCCTTCACAAAATGTGCTGCCTGTGTCTTTTTCATAAGTTATTTCTTCACCCGCTGTTACGCAACAAACTTATCTCCCCGCCTCCGTATGTATTATCACCTAGACTAGATCATAAGGTCAACATAGCTTCATGCAGATCCAACGCTTTCTTGCAGTCATTTGCACCGCGCACTTCCAAAGAGTGGAATCGCCTTCCTGCCTCGACGGCCACCATCGCAGATCACCAATTACTGAAGAACGTTATAGCTAATACTGTGTAACTACGAACATTTTTCTTTTTTGCATATTTCAACGTGTATTCACGAATGTCATAGCTAACTTTGTATATCTAGGTGTCATTTGTCTTTTGTACATATATTGTTTTGCGCTATATCTCCAGTTTGTTGAATTTACCCATTTTGCTTGTAAACCACTCCCCTCTATAATGCCGTAATGGTCCTGAGGGTATGCTAAATAAATAAATAAATAAATAAATAAATAAATAAAATAAATAAAAAGGGAAGGACGAGCACTGCCTAACAAGTGAAGTTTGTTAAGAAAAAAAAATGTAAAGCGTCGAAAACCACTTGCACCGCTCCTTTCGCTTACGAAATCACACTCTCTTGTGGAAAAGCCTACATTGGGCAGGCTGACAACTGTGTGAACGTGTCACCACAATGATACTTTCAAGAAAACGCCTACCTCCCATCTTTCAGCACACCATAAAGCACGTGTTGTAAGCCTTTCTTCGATCAAACTAAGATCATCATCAAACAAAACAAAAAGACAACAAAGCTTGTGAACCTGCAGAAGCCTTTCACATACAAAAGATGCTTGATGATGGCATATCAGAGCTGTTATCTCGTTGCCAGATGGAGATGCGAATGCTTGGTGATTGTGATGATGTGGATAGTGGCGTGTGGTGGTGACTACAAGAAGAAAGTGTGTGACAAGCCAGCTTGAAGTGATGGTGATTGTATGGAAGCAGCAAGAAGAGAATTGGTGATGATAATAACGAAAGACGACCACGTGCCACAAACAAGAAAGTGGCATGAGAGCACGAGAGCACGCAGAGTGTGAGAGCGAGCAGCAGCCTCGAAAGTCAGCTCGCAGAACGGAAGTTCAAGGCTCGGGTACCGGGGACCGGCTGTCCTGCTACCGTGCGGACTGGTCGGAGATCCAGAGCGTGGCTGGGCTAAGCGGGTTATGGCGAAATGACCCGCTTACTACAATGCCCCCATGCCGCATTATCGGTTATAAATTAAAGTCTGGCTAATGGGTGTCCGTGCTGAAAGGTAATGGAATGCGAAATCCTTGACAAGAAAAATAAAAAAAAATCACAGCATATCCACGAGTGAATGATGATGAGTGGGCGAAGCACCGGGGGATCATTCAGGTAAACCACAGCTACGGACGAGAGATAAAGAGAGCGCGCATCGGGAACGAGAGAGAAAGAGAGCGTGCTTCGGGAACGAACGCCCTTGTGCAATGCAGCGCCCCTAGCTACGGACGAGAAAAAGAGCGCGCGACGGGAACGAACGCCTTGTGCACCGCAGCGCACCTAGCTACGGACGAGAGAGAAAAACGCCGGAAGCATTCTCCGGAAGCCGGAAGCTGGCTTCCGGAACCGGAAGCGGAACCAGAAGCGGAAACGGAAGCGGAACCGGAAACGGAAGCAGAAGTCGGCTTCCGGTTACTATACATAACATATATATGTATATGCGTATACATACATACATAGCGGTCTCCATGCCAACCAGAGCTACGTACTTCTAGTGAAGACTTCATAAAACTACATGCGGCGTCTCTATCACGTACGGACACACAATGCCATCTTTTGAGCAATTCATTAACTAGAGGTGGCTACATTACTACTACTACTACTACTACTACTACTATACTACTACTACTACTACTACAGAGGAGGGAACGACCCATACCCTAAGGAGCTTCGCCCCTAAAAACGAAATTCGAGCCACTACTTGCCGCCGTGCACAGCTTTCTCTGTGTCGCCAGCCTCACATGGCTATCTCCCGTCCCCCTTCCACCCTCCGAACACGAATGGGCTCCGCTCTTAGCTCTATGCCACACCACCCTCCAAAACACGAATGGACTGCACCAACTACACTGATAATGCTGGGCGCTGCTCCCAGATTGCTCGCTGGTGGGTGGCCTCTCATTTGCGCAGTTCTACCAACAGTCGCTCGTGCTCGTCTTTGTTGGTTGTGTCAAAGTCGTACCTGGCCACGTGGTTTCTCAGGCTCGTTTGACTCGTCGCCGAAATGGAAGATGGCTGATCCGCCCGCTGATCATCAGCAATACAAGATGTTGCCAGTGACAAGAAAACGCACTGCTATAGATTTGGAAACGAAGTGCTTCTAACCGATGAGGAGATTGTCGTGAATGTGCTTGCATCAGATAGCGACAGCGCGGCGACGACGGCAGCGATGAGCGGTAGGGCAGGCTGCCTCAACGTTGTCCTCACAGGAAGCCCTGCAGATGATTCACTTCCTCCGGAGCTTCATTGTCGCGAGGGACTTTCCATTGCGCTACGTGTAGCACCTGGATGCTTTGGAGAAGGATGTGGCAGGCTTCGCGTAATGCAAGCAAATCCGACGGACGTGGGTTTTCTTGTGCAAGTCAGTGAGATGACAAGATGCTTGTGGCGATCTCGCCCCAATGTTCTTCTGGATTTCTCAAGCTCAGAGGCTGCCGCGGCAACCTTCTCGCATTTCTTAAAAGGCCTCATCTGAGGCCACCAAAGTGATGCCTCGGTGGAGCGCAGTCACTTGCCGCCCGTAACCCGCTTTGCAGTTATAGCAGTGCCATTCTTGAACGCCGACCGCTGCGGCTTGTTACACACAATCGAAGCGCGTAGGAAGCAGAGTTGAACAGTTCAACAAGTCAGCACAATCAGCAGTCAGATGAAGGAAGGTGGGGGAGGGGCGCTGACCTCCCCGCCAATATAGTTTTCTCTGAACAGCTCTGCCATCCCCTTATTTTGATTTTTGCCATGCAACCTAGTTATAGCAATTACAGTTAAACTCGATATAACAAAATTGACAAATTCCCCAAAAACTTCGTTATAAAAAGGATTTCGTTACATGCAGGTTTGGCACGAAAATTCAAAAAAGAAACGTTACCGTATTTACTCGATTCTAACGCGCCCTTGATTGTAACGTGCACCGTTTTCCGTGACCAAAAGAGAGGAAAATAAAATCCTTTACAGTACTGCGCACCTCATGCTTTGGAATCACTCATCCTTGGAATGTCACACCAGGTACTGGATGCGTGGAGCGTGCCGTTTCGCACAAGCGCGAGGCTTCGGAAACGAAAAGCGACCGACACGATGGCGTCGTATAGTGTCACCTAGTGTCAGGTTAGTGAAGTGAAGCACAGAGACTTGCGGCAACATCAACTGGAAAAGGAGAGTGCCGGCTTGGCGGGCTAGGCCAGCTGCAGCAAGCGGTAGGATCAGGTTTGAATGAAGGGAGGGGAAAGGTGATGCCCGCGGCGGCAAGATCGCGGGTTGAGGGAAGCAGGCCCGCCTCGCGCACGATCGCACGCATGCACATGTGCGCTCGTTCTTGCCTAGCAGTCGCTGTGAATTTGAGCGCCAAGTGCGATGCCGCCGCTTCGCATTCCGTCGCGGCGGAGAAGGTGCTTCGGTTGCTGCTGCGCAATAATGACAAAAATGTGGCGAAATCTCTAGGTTGTCGGCGGGGAAAATTAGTTATTCGAGGGGGTCTCCCGCTGTCACTTCGTTATGTAGACGTCTCAAATACATGTGCTTCTATGGGGTAACGGCAGGGAATAAAAAACTTCGTTATATCCAGGAATTCGTTATATGGAGGTTCATTATAAGCAGGTTTAGCTGTATAAGCTATAGCAATGTAATTTTTGTGCATTGAATATTTATAAGTGGGTTCGATGCATCTCTGAGTGTGTGGCTACTGGGTCTATATGCTGTGTATGTGTGGAGCCAATGAAAATGTTTTGGTTACAGTATGGTACCGCTTACAGTGCAGATACTCGCAACTGCGGCAACTTACGCTATAGACATACATCATGTTTGTAAACAGCGGTAGGCACCGTCGATGTATTTTAGCCCCTATAGCGATGTTTAGGGCGTTTATATCCACACGGCAATTAATGCAGCTGTGACTGTGCTGCCTGCGTATGTGAACGTGTGATTGATATCTACACTGCAAGTGGCGCAATTCGTAGAGATGAAAATAAATTTGAATGTGACGTGCTTTGTGGGGCATCTGTGCTTGACCTACATTCAAGGCTAATCCTAATCTACCTTCCTCACAGTGCGGCAGAAATTGTATGACGCGCTAATAACGATCGTAAGCTCATATGTTGGCTCATGCATGCCACTCAAAACAAAAGAGAAGCTTAACGGTTACGAAATATTTTGCGCACATGGATGATCTGGTCTGAGATCCAACTTTCGCTTTACCGAGGCGGCCCATTGCTTGCAACGGTTTTCATCAACAGGATACCTATGAAAACTTTAGCCTCTTGCGTATTTCGACGCAACTCAGCACGTTGACATACTGCACTTCCTTCGTTGTAAGATCATAGAATAAAGACCTCACACATGGAACCGCACAACCACACGGAAACCCAGCGGCTGCTGTGGTAGGCGCGACACGGGCGGCGGCTCGGCGGCGGAGTGCCTACCAAGCGAAACTAAATTCCGACAACAGCGCCACCGCATTTCGTGACGTAGCGCCGTGGTCTACAAGCGGTCTACACAGTACCAATTCATTGTGAGCTACCGTTTCCGCTTTAAGATTATCCTAGGACAGGCTGACAATAGGCGCTTCTGATGGGAGATGACATGTGTTCGATGCATTCACTGCACCGTAAGCACCACCAAAACGAATGCTGCCGCTATTAGAGTCAATGCTGTGGTCAATATTGGGCCGGGCGTGTGTGTGATGAACAGCCACGTTCCCATTACAGTTAAACGTCGATATAAAGAACTTCAATATAACAAACTATTCAACTTTTTCGAACATCTTGTACAAAGAACACCACGTATAGTGGAACCCTGTTGATAAGTTCCTCGCTGCTGCGTTTTCCCAACTGCTACATTGCGTTGTCACAGTCCCGACCTGAATCCCATTGACTTCCATGTATTATGTTCCCTTTGATACGTCGCCAATCTGTTATGTTCCTGCATCTTACGTTGCGTTTGAACGTGGCCGTCACGTAAATTTAGAGGTGCGACCAGCTTGTACGTTGGAACAAGTGACCGGTGTGTTGCAACACATGACTGGTACATTGCAACAAGCAACAGAAGTTTGCAATAAGCAACCCAAGTTTGCAGTAAGCAACCACAGTTTGCAATAAACGACTGAAGTTGCACAAGCCAGGCACTGCACATGTGCACAGAGCAGTTGTCGAAGCACCCGAAGCGAAGTGTGCATCAGTAAAAGCCTAATGGGAACCACAAACGCTGGGCCAGATGCACAGAGTGCAGCGTTACATTTATTTTAGAGCCGGCAGTGGTCATATGCGTAGCATAATCACTGGTTCTCTTAAGTCTGCTTCGCCACAGTGGAGCTGTGTTTTGAGGTGAAGAATAAGCAAAATACTGCAGTCAAGCATATAAAAGTTGAAAGGGGCCACTGTCGCAAAACATTGTACAGATTACTTAATTATACATCCTCGGTCACAGTACGAGACTGGCAGCCATTCAGAGCTGTTTCTGACAACTGGTGGCCTTCCTCACAGTTACACTTTCCGGACTGCAACATTCATTTTCTCCTGGTCCCTTGAAAAACGTGTTAACAGGGTTCTTTAGACCCTCAATAAAACCAAGCGTGTTTATGCACAATTTCAATATAAATAAATTTCACTGTTGCCGCTGAGAAAACCGAGGCAATAACCGAAAACTTCTGATGGTCAAGTGGTTGAATTACAAAGGCTGTTTGCGAATGCACCTCAATTTGCTGGCTGGCTTCGCTTCGTACCACTGAAGCAAGGACATTGCTAACACAGCATGAAACCGCATTTTTCGGCGCTGACTCTCAAATTAAAAACTGAAATGAATTTTTCTCTCATTCACGTTTGCTTTCTCCAATTGCCCGATCATACAGAAAGTTTTGCGGCCTCTCCCAAGTTAGAAATATCCATCGGCAACTGTACTTATTTAATCAAAGGGTGAATTTCAATGTAATCAAATTTTACATAACGAATCAAATAGCTAATTTTAACAAATTCGTTATATCGAGCTTTAAGCTTATTTAGTGTACGCTAATTTCAGAAGCGAAATAGCTATAGTTCGACCCAATAGATATGTATGGACACAGGCGGGGACTTCTGGTCGAGATCAAATTAACCAAAAATTTCTGCATTTCAATCACTTCAGCAAACTGTACATTGCTGAGATTTTCCCTATTAATCCTTGCATCTAAGTAATCCTAATTTAAGCGACATATCGTCAGTGCCTAACACACTCTAAACTTTGTTTTTCACTTTTTCTAAAAACCAACAAAACTTTCAAAACTGCAATTGTACCTGATGGCTGTTGGTCTGGCTGCAGCTTGGCTTGTTCCTCGGACCGCATTTGGCGCCTCAGCTCTCTGAACTCTTTGCGGATCTCCCCACTGCAACAAAATATGTGGGGGTAGGAAAGTTGGTAAGCATGCATGGTGTAATGTTGTGCAGCAATTGGACGAAGATACACATGGGACAGGCGCTGACTCTCATTACAAAACATGTAATAGGTCATGTGGTTTATTGCAAAATGAAACATAAATAGGCAGCATTTAGACAGGACAGTGCTACAATGGGTAGTATGTGCTGGTTCTTCCAGACAAAACAAATGTAGCATTAATTTTATGCGGTTAATATTTCAATGGGGCCCTGCAACGGACTAGAGAAAACTTGTTGAATGGCACCGATGGCATCGCCTCAATGCGGCGATCTTGGGTACTTGAAGACGGGTCGTGACGAATGCGAATGCCACTGTGATGATTGGTTAAAAATGTAACGTGCGATATACGTTTGCAGGGTATGAGTACTGCAACAAAGGTTACAGCATTACGTTTTTCAATCATTTTAAGCATCGCAGAACCTTAGGCGCGGTGTTGCAACATCGGGAATGACGCATCACATGCTGAGAACTTTGGCGAGTCAACGGCTCGCAGAAGCTGTTGTAGTAACCATAAGAGCGACCTGCCTCCGAAGTCGTGGAGACCATTAACACGCTTGGCAACCACACAGTGCCGAATTGCCCTGCTGCTATCGGGAGGTACCATATGACTGTAGTGAACTAGATAGGGGTAGTGGGACGAGGGCGATCCGGGAGCCGAGGTCGTTTGCACGGAAACTGGCAGGCGGCGCTACTGCGCCTTTTACCTGAACCACCCCGCAGTGCGCGCTTATTCGCCGCGCACTCATAGGAAGAGTACGATAGATCTGAAGCTCATGCTTGACTCCTGAATGCTTACATTGCTCACAATGTCAGAAAAAGATGAATATTTTTATAGTGTTGTCTATAGTGAATAAACAGTAAAAAAAAAAAAATGATGTACAGCGCGAAGGACAAGGGCTGAGAGAGACAGCGCAGTGCGTTTAGTCTCTCTCAGTTCCTGTCCTTCGCGCTCGATATAGTTTTTTACCATGGATTACCAACTAGCCCAAGCAACCACCTTTGTGTAAATATTTTTGTTTCAAAAGCTCGCAGCCATAGGATTTTAGGTACAAATCTGCCTGTGATAAGTTCGCGGAACTACGCGTGGCTACTCAGAATGAACGGGTGTACCAGTACATCGAAAGGAGACCGCCGGGGCCGTGATTGCAAGAAAAAAAAAAAGAAAAAGAAGACGAAAAGAAGAGAGAGAGGCTCTGAAGGAGGTACGAAAACACATTTTAGTCAGGACAAATGCCAGATCACAAAAGTGGCGTCAAAACAAAACCAGGCCCCTACGTCGTCCTGCTCAGCTTAAGGTGCTCAGCTCTCTGTGGCTTTTGCGCTTCTCGAACTGTTATACCTTTGACTAAGAAGTGGCTGCGCGTGATGGACATAGAAACAATCTACTCATGCTTACTTTCTTCCTTGTGAGCGTCGCATTCAACACCATTGGAGCAGAGGAAATTACTCTTACACGAGCCACAAACATCGCAAATGCTGTTCGTGTGCAGCTCGAAAATGCTGAAGCATTCTGTGAATATGTTCTCAAGGAGCTTCAATAATGAGTACAAATCTTGCGACGGATACAAATGTCCACCCCCAGTCACAGTTCAGTGTACTCGGAGGGTTACAAGGTGTGGCTTCTGTTCGCCCTGACGAGGAGGATGTGCTCACATAAACAACAGTTAAGTTTAGGACGCACTTTCTTGCTACGTAGCCTGCTACGTAATATATTAGCTGCGAGTCAGTCCTCTCCATTACTAATGATGAGTGGCTAGCACGGGGAGCTTGTACTATGGCTAGAGACTCTTCAGCTTCTTCTAACTCACTTGGGCGAGCAGATCATCACCTCTGTTTGAAGAAATGTTGGGAGTTTTGTCTTCCACGCTGAGAAGTGCATTTATGATATCAGGGGTGTGATTTGCACCGTCCACACTCCTTGCGATGTTGTTAAATGACAAAACAGTTTACTGTGATAAAAAACTGATCTGGCGAGGGTGGGCATTACAGCCGCTGGACTGGCGGCTGTAGCTGTTGAGCCAACTCAACACGCAATGCCACCAACAAAACCAGGCACGTGCAACTACAATTGGTAAACACGTCGGGGCCTGTCCGAACGCATGCGGCGGTTGATGCGGTTTCAGGTGAAAGGCGCAGTGGCGCCACCACAGGGCGCGCGAATATTTCCGTGTGTTTCGCCTCGCCGGCGCTGCCCCTATTCGCTCTCCCTCAACCCACTACCCCTTTCTAGTTCACTATAATATGACGCTATGGGAGAGTGAAATGTGCACCCTAAGCTGGAAAAGTTCAAGTGGAGGGTGCTGTATTTTGATTTTTATCTGACCATAACTTGTGTTTCTGTGGGTCAATTTTCATCATTGACCCAGACTTTTGATCTTTTTCTCTGTTGCATGACATGCTGAGAATACATCAAGAGCAAATAGTGACCGGAAAATGGTGTCTGGAAAATGGTGTTGCAGGGCGCCTTTAACCCTTTGCATTAAACAGGGGTGGGACTGTGTCACATGTAAGAGGCCGCTCGTGGCGAGAGAAGAGGACGAAGAAGTTCGCGGAGCGTTCCGAACAGCGCGAGCGCTCGAGGCACGTAAAGCCCCCTCATCCACGCGCCCCGCCGCTTTTGCTAAGTAGCGCCAACCTTTTATGTGTGCCGCTGTTCCCTGATTGGTTGCTCAAACCAGTTCCGCTTCCGCAGTTTCCGCTTCCGGGGTTTCCGTTTCCGGTTTTTCTACTTCCGGGATTTCCGGTTCCTGAATTTTCGCTTGTTGCACACTCGCACCTCTACGCAGCAGTGACGTCGCTTCCGTTAAAAACGGAAGCTGGGACCTACGCAAATTCCGCTTGACGCCGGAAACTAAGGGGGTGAGCGAGGGAGGAGCTTGGAGGAGGAGGGTAGGTTGGCTGGTACTTAACCTGGTCGGCGAAAACGCGTATGGAGGGGCTTTAGAGGCACGTGAACAAGGCGTAATCAGCGAGGCAGAAGCATCGAAGCAGTATTATCGACGTGGCTCTTGAGCTGGAAGGTCGCCTCGTCAGCCATGCTCTGACGATGGGAGAGCGGGAGGACCCGGCCACGAAGTCGTGAGACTGACAAGGCCCAGGTGTAGCTGTAGTCCTCGGAGACGTCCAGGCGAAGCTCCTGGAAACGGCCACTGCTGCTCACGGTGGTTTCGGTCTTCTTCTCGAGAATCCCTCTTCCTTGGCCAAGCCCGTTCAACCAATAATCACTGTGCCACCGGGCCCGCCACGCAGATCGTCGGAGGGCGAAGAACACTTCATTAGGCAAGTGACACGTCAGCGGCGGCTACCGGAGCTCCAGCCACGCACTCGGCCAGGTCAACGGAACCGCGAGTCGTCGGCACGTACGGCATCAGCGACGCCCCGAAAGAACAAGTTGCGAGGCCTAACCCGTCGAACTTCTCAGCACGTCAGCGCCAGTGACCGGGTTATGGGCTTCTACCAAGCTGGACTTCAAGTTGATGGACTGATCACAAGGCAGCTACGATTGAGCGAGGGCCGGCGAGAGCAACGACAGAGAGAAAGGCTCATCGAGATTGCCGCCGGGAAAATATGAGCAACAGCGACGAACTGAGTGAGAGATATTTATTCTTGTAGGGAGATAGCAGTAGGCCAGAGTTGCCAGACTCTCATGCGAGAAATGCCCAGTACTACGCAGAGGAAATTAAGGGCATGTTTATGGATTCACTAGGTCGTATTTTGGTGAACATTGTTTGTTTTGTAGCGAAGAAGACTGGCGCCCTGTGTGACTGGCGCGCCCTGTGGACGCACTATCATCATCGGCCCGCCGACGAAGACGGGCTCGCGCTCTCGGTGTCCGACGCTCAACTGAGACGGTCGCATTTCTGAGTCGTCAATAAACCCCATTACATATTTGGTGGAGGTGCTGGGTTCTACTTCCCCAACCCTGGAACTACGCAATCGGACGCTGCCGGCCATCATGCCTGACGACGCCAGCCAAACAACACCTCCGGCACTGCCAACATTGATTTGTCCTGGCCCCGTGCGTAACGCGATCCTCCCATCTTCAGCGGCTCCGACGAATACGACGTCGAAGATTGGCTCTCGATCTACGAGCGGGTGAGTGCCCCCAATAAATGGGACGATGCTACGAAGCTCAGCTACGCTAACTTCTATCTTACGGGTGTCGCTAGCGTGTGGTACCACAACCACGAATCCGACCTTCGCACCTGGTCCGATTTCAAGGCGCGCATTACGCAAGTGTTCGGTCGCCCTGAGGTGCGGAAGCTCCGTGCCGAAGAGCGCCTGCGCAGCCGTTCCCAGCAACCCGGTGAGAACTTCACCAAGTACATAGAAGATGTTGTAGACCTTTGTAAGCGCGTCGATCCATCGATGACTGAGTCTGACAAGATCCGTCACGTGATGAAGGGAATCGAAGACGACGCATTCCAAATGCTCCTCTCGAAAAGCCCGCGGACCGTGGTCGAGGTCGCTGATCTTTGTCAGAGTTACGACGAACTCAGGCTCGGCGAAATCAAGGAATTTATACGCTCCGAAGTCGCCCGCCAGCTATCCCTACTCACCGCTGTCCCCGGACCTACACCGTCCTTGGCTCCTCCATTGCGTCAAATGCTCCAAGAACAAGTGTCCGAAGCCATACAGTCTCCTCGTGCAGCGCCACCATTGTCTGTACCTCTCCGCTACGCCGAGGTTGCAGCACGGCCACCCCCATCGACTTTTTCAGCGCCACCGTTTGCTGCACCGCCACGTCCAATCCCTCCAGTGTACACCACCAGATCACCAGCTAGCACGGGACCCTGGCGTACACCCGACAATCGCCCCGTGTGCTTCTTCTGTGGTATCCCTGGTCACGTGGCACGGCTCTGTCGCCGTCGCTTATGGCTTCAAGGTCATGACCAACCTGTCTCCTCCTACGTTTCGCCAGCTTGGTCCTTCTCCCCGCCACGTGATTCGCACTTGCCGTCCACGCGCAACGTCATTCCTTCTGCCCGTGATCGTCGCTCGCCATCCCCTCGTCGCCGCTCACTTTCCCCCATGCGGCGGCGTCCGGCCCCATCGGAGCAGGAAAACTAGCTACCGCAGTTCAAGAGGCGAGAACTGCGTTCCAGTCGAACCACACAAGGCCTCGCTCTCTTCCGACGAACGTAATCGAAGTGTCTGTTGAAGGAGTCGTCACACTGGCATTAGTCGACACAGGCGCCGCCGTTTCAGTAGTTACGGAAGAACTTTGCTGCAAGCTTCGAAAAGTAATGACGCCCTTATCTGCGCTGTCACTCCGGACTGCAAGTTCCCAGTGCATTACCCCTGTTGCCGCATGTACCGCCCGCATCGTCATTGAAGGATACACGTATACAGTCGAGTTCGTTGTCCTCTCATCCTGTTCATACGACGTCATCTTGGGGTGGGACTTCCTTTCCGATCATCAGGCCGTCATTGATTGTTCTCGCGCCGAAATTGAATTTTCTCCGCTTCCCGACACCCGCTCACATGAACTTGACGATCTCGGCGACAAACTGGTCGTTACAGAAGACACTACGATCCCTCCGCACTCTTCGGTGATTGCGCATGCCTGCTCTACTTTCGCCACTGACACTACTGCCCTGTTTGTCCCATCGGACATTTTTGTTCGCTGACAATGTTCCCTTCCCTTCGCTGTCCTAACTGTCAGTGGTGGCTGCACGAGACTACTCGTTTCCAACACTAAGGGCACGCCACTCGTCTTAGGTCGTGGCGAGTGCCTTGGACGTCTTCAGTCTGCCGACTCGGTTACCATCTTTGATGCGCCTCTTGACGACACCTGTTCAGACATGAACTCGTTGACCTATAGCTTGCATTGTTCCCAGCCTAGGCACGACGTCTTCCATAGTTCAGTGGATGCCCTCTTGAGCCCTACGCAGCGTTCGCAGCTTCTCAGCCTTCTACGGAAATACCAATCTACGTTCGACTGTCAACACGCCCCATTAGGCCGCACATCGACTGTACGTCACGAGATCGACACCGGCACCCACGCACCACTGCGCCAGAGGCCTTATCGTGTATCACCTGCGGAGCGCCATGTTATTGAAAACCAAGTAAGCGAAATGCTTGAGCGTGGAGTGGTTCAACCTTCTAATAGTCCCTGGGCATCGCCTGTAGTCCTGGTGAAGAAAAAAGATGGCTCAATTCGATTTTGCGTTGACTACCGCCGCCTTAATAAGATAACTCGCAAAGACGTCTACCCTTTACCGCGCATCGACGATGCTCTGGATTGTTTGCAAGGCGCGGAGTATTTTTCTTCGCTCGATTTACGCTCAGGCTATTGGCAAGTGCCTATGGATCCTGCCGATCGCCCGAAGACAGCCTTCGTGACCCCAGATGGCCTATATGAATTTAACGTTATGCCGTTTGGGCTTTGCAATGCCCCTGCTACATTCGAACGAATGATGGACAATCTGCTTCGTGGGCTCAAATGGAAGACATGCCTATGTTACCTTGATGATGTCGTCGTCTTTTCTCCAGATTTTCCCACACATCTGTACCGTCTCGAACAAGTCCTGCAGTGCATCACCGAGGCAGGCCTCCAACTCAACTTGAAGAAATGTCGCTTTGGAGCCAAGTAGCTTGCTATACTCGGACACGTCGTATTGAAAGATGGCATACTCCCTGATCCTTCGAAACTTCACGCCGTCGCCGAGTTCCCGAAACCCACGTCTCTGAAAGAACTTCGGAGCTTTATCAGGCTCTGCTCCTACTTTCGTTGTTTTATCCGGAATTTCGCTTCCATCATTGCTCCATTGACTCAGCTGTTTCGCGGCGACGCACGACTTTCTACTTGGACCACAGCTTGCGACGATGCATTTGAAACCATGCGGCAGTTTGCTCACTTCGCCTCCCGTACTGCGCCATTTCGACCCCACGGCCCCCACGGAAGTCCACACCGACGCCAGTGGCGTAGGACTTGGTGCCGTGCTTGCACAGCGAAAAAGTGGGCATGATGAATACGTAGTAGCCTACGCCAGCCAAACACTAACGAAAGCGGAATCTAACTACTCCGTCACCGAAAAGGAGTGCCTGGCTATCATCTGGGCCCTTGGAAAATTCCGACCCTACCTGTACGGCCGCCCCTTCGACGTCGTTACAGATCACCATGCTCTATGTTGGTTATCGACTTTAAAAGATCCGTCTGGCCGCCTTGCACGCTGGGCTCTACGGTTACAAGACTTCGACATAGCGTCATTTACCGGTCTGGCCGCAAACACTCCGACGCGGATGCCCTCTCTCGGTCGCCTACACCAAGTGACATGACTTGCATTACAGCCATCGAATCGGCGTTTTCGTCGCCTGTGCCCGTCAACATGGCTGTGGAGCAACGTAAAGATCCCTGGATTGCGGCACTTATGGATTGCATTTCTGACACTTCAACAACACGCCCTTCACGTGCTATCCGCCGCCACGCTTCTCATTTCGAGTTGCGGGATGGTGTTCTCTATCGTCGAAATTACGCTTCCGACGGTCACAAATGGTTGATCGTCGTTCCCCGCCATCTGCGCACAGATGTCTGTTCCGCTCTCCATTCAGACCTGCAATGCGCCCATGCCGGCCTCTTCAAGACTTACGCCAGGCTTCGCTCCCGCTTTTATTGGCGTGGCATGTATAATTTTGTGCGACAGTACATTCGCTCGTGCATAGCGTGCCAACGACGCAAGCTTCCTGCTCCTCGTCCTTTTGGTCCTTTACAGCCCATTCCTTGTCCGTCCCGACCGTTTGACCGCGTCGGCATCGATCTCTACGGCCCTCTTCCGTGCACATCAGCTGGCAATCGCTGGATTATTGTCGCTGTCGACCACCTCACCCGCTATGCAGAAACTGCGGCACTGCAAACAGCGACAGCCCGCGACATTGCGTCCTTCCTACTGCATCACTTCACACTGCGTCATGGGGCACCGCGGGAACTTCTTAGTGACAGAGGGCGTGCGTTTCTTTCCGAAGTTCTTAACGCCCTTCTGACCGCGTGCCATACCGTCCATCGCACCAGTGCAGCTTATCATCCGCAAACGAACGGCATAACAGAACGGTTTAATCGTACTTTGGGCGACATGCTATCCATGTACATGGCATCGGATCATACCAACTGGGACCTCGTTTTGCCATATGTTACGTACGCCTATAATAGCGCTTCACAGGCCACAACGGGATTTTCGCCGTTCTTTCTCGTATATGGCCGTGAACCTACATGTACGCTCGACACCATTCTCCCCTACCGGCCTGACCCATCAGAGGGCACGCCTCTGTCTGAAGCCTCCAAGTATGCCGAGGAATGCCGTCAGCTGGCCCGTTCGTTCACGGCGGAAGACCAGAGTCTCCAAAAATTCCGTCGCGATGATGACCGACCTCCCTGCACCTACCAGCCGGACTCACTAGTCTGGCTGTGGATACCTTCAAGCACCCCTGGTCTATGCTCTAAACTCCTCGCTCAATACCACGGTCCCTACCGCGTCGTTGAACAGACGATGCCGGTCAACTACGTCGTCGAGCCGCTAACGCCATCTACTGACTTGAGGCGTCGTGGACGCGAGACAGTCCACGTCTAGAGACTTAAACCCTATTACGACCCCCTTGTCCTCTCCTCTCCTTGAGTCGCCAGGATGGCTCCTTCTTCTCCAGGGGGCAGTTGTAGCGAAAAAGACTGGCGCCCTGTGTGACTGGCGCGCCCTGTGGACGCACTATCATCGGCCCGCCGACGAAGACGGGCTCGCGCTCTCGGTGTCCGACGCTCAACTGAGACGGTCGCGTTTCTGAGTCGTCAATAAACCCCATTACAGTTTATTGGGTTTTAGTTTAGTGTGTGTTAGTTTGTGAGCTTTATTTTGTGGGGTCTAACTCGGGCTCTTGGGACAAAGGAACGACAACACAGTAGTGCAAACAATCAAAAGGGCATGTATTGCACCTTTCATACACTAATGCACACTAGCCAAATTACAACCAATAGAACATTCACACGGGCGCGCGACATATCAAGGAAGTTCGACTCACCGCGACCCGATAGCGAGCGAATACGTTCGCCACATGCTATGACACCATCGCCTAGTCGTTCACGTGTACAGTCATGCGAACGGTGGCGCGCTCGAACGATCCGTGTTCGTCCATACAGGTGTCCTGCTCTAAGCCTCACGCGACGGTCGCGCGAAGCGGGCCGGCACACTGCGCGATGCGTTCGTGCGTGTTGGCCGCCGATCTCAAGCCCAAGAGGAAGTGCCTTCGACCTTTTTCTCCCAAGTCACCCCGCCGTTCGGTGGTGTTAGCATTGCGACACTCGCGCCATCTCTCGCAACGCGCCGCAACCACTACGACCACCGCCGGTGCTAGACGCGAGCTATGCGGGGAAAACAACATCAGGGGACGCGCGAGAGTCGCGCATTCCCAAAATTTTTAGTTCGAGTTTTGGATTTGAGTGTGATTAAAAATATGCTTGCTGTGTTGCTATGCGTCTTTCAATCTCATCTCTATTAACACCCGCACGCCCCCGAGATCAGTGACAAAAACAAACATCACAGACTGCCCAAAGGCATTTTGGAGCAATTTTCGGAGCAAGTAAAATTGCGTTTTGGAGCACTTCAAGACCAAATTGCATTTTGGAGCAATTTGGAAGAGATAAATTTTCATTTTGGAGCAGTTTGGTGCAGGCCATTTTGAATTTTCGTGGAATAATGGAATATCGCAGCGCACCATGACGAAACACAGAACAAACCAACACGAAGCAAGTAGTACAAGCGTGCTTTATAGATAAAGCGTACTAGAATATGGGTTCCTGTAAAGCCGAAAACATCAGTGACACTACGATCGCACTATG